>NC_135219.1:12026252-12118752 GCF_052324685.1 Brachyhypopomus gauderio | reverse complement strand
ATCAAGAATAGGTCGCTTAGAAACCCCGTCCCTCCAGAGACAGAGAAGACAAGAGTCAAAGCTTTCTCCTGTGCTGGTGTCCCGAGGCTGAAATGAACCCCCACTTGTCATGCCGTGTTCAAACACAGACATACAGACTGAAGATCAGCCTCTTCAAAAACACTTCAAGGTACTTGATTAATCACTAATCATCTGAAAATAATTCATCTTACTTTTATGCACTTGCATTATGTGCATTTTCTCAACAGTGTCCTTAGACTCTGGCCTAATGTAATATAAGAAAGGACGTTTGTATGGAACTCTGGACAAGATTATGAACCAAAGACTGTAAATTTTAATGTAAATGCAGATGTTTCATAAACCTTTCGCGCGAGGGAATCGTGTTCTGCCTACAAAACACTGCAATTCACTAAAATAGGACACCCACCTTTTCTCTAAACTACAGTGTCTAATACATATTCATTTCTGTGCTGTGTGTTTTGGTATATTTGGATGCAAATTTCTCCCTTAAAATGTGTACAAACATTTCCCAAATGGGTGTGTTTATGCTTGAGAATAAACTGAATATACAAGTGTTTGCGTGTGTGTGCATGTGAAACTGAGGTCGGATGTGATTTTCAGTGCACTACAAATGAATGCAGGATCATGCAGGCTTCAAGCACTACACACACACACACACACACACACACACACAGCTCTACCATTACATAAATCAACATTCCTAACACCATATACTAATCTGTGAGGACACATTTCAGACCCAATATGTGCTTGTTTAACAGAAGTTATTTGCAAGCATTTTTCCATCAGGGTTTGCATATGTATTGCAGGATGAGGTCAGAATGTAAGAGAGAAACGTCCTAATGATGCAGTGTACTCTGCTTCCTACAGGCCAGAGCTACATTACTGCAGTTACATTATTAGCTGGCCGTAACATCAAGTCTTATTACAAGTTTCTGAAGAATTTGCAACACATTGTTGAAAGAAAATGGCTAAAGTGCTGATGAAACATGAGGGTTTTTTTTGTTTGTTTGTTTGTTTTTTACTGACATTAAAAATTCACAAGGTGACAATGAGGGTTTGGTTTGTTTGGTTTTTAGCAAAGTTTGCAGTATTCAGGTTTTCTTTGTACAGAGGCACTTTTCTGGTGTGATACTTCAATGGGGCTTTAGAGCATAAACTCGCAAGGTGGCAGTTTTTGTGAATGTGACGTGGCATCTGATGGACCTCAGGAACAGCGGTCCGGGTGAATCTATGGTAAATGTTTATTGGCTATTTAACGTCTATTGGTATTTGTGGTATAATGCAGAGAAGGTGACTTGGGGAGGCTCAGTTTTGTAGCTACATTGTACTGCCATTTTCTTGATAGGTAGTGTGCAGGTAGTTT
Source organism: Brachyhypopomus gauderio (assembly GCF_052324685.1). NCBI lineage: Eukaryota > Metazoa > Chordata > Actinopteri > Gymnotiformes > Hypopomidae > Brachyhypopomus > Brachyhypopomus gauderio. The sequence goes on along the minus strand of NC_135219.1, from coordinate 12,117,365 downwards.
GCTCATGTTTAACATTCATTTTCTGTTTCATGGATCTACCATTGAGACTAATGTAGTGTAAGAACCTGAGACTCTAATCGGACTCTTTATCTAGAGGCTTAAGTTTTGACTCGGAATTGTACTCCAGACACTCGAGACTTGACTGGGATTCCTGCAAAATGACTCTTTAATGCATCTGTTGTAATACATAGCGTAACGTTGCTTCTCTCATGAGTCCTGGGGTTCAAACCCCCGTTGGGACACGTGAACCACGCTGTACCCATCAGACTCCCTGTGCAACACGCCTGGAGCTATATATGCTTAACTCTGTGAGATTACTGAAATTAAGTCACTCTGGAGTGTGAGCCAAATGTAGAAAAATAGAAGGGTTGTCTATTTTAGTCCAATGCCCTGCTTGGATCTTAAGCAGCCCTCAGCTGCTGTAATTAGGCACTAACAGAGTGGGGTCTCTTCCAACAATGCTGACGAGAACACCAGCACACTGAGAGGGATTCCACCTTCAAATGACTAGCCACATGACACAGACACTGCCCACTCCAACAGAGTTCAGATCAGGAGGAAGTGGAATCCGTTGAGAGCTATTGCCATACTAAATCCATGTTCGAAAGCCGACCCTTCCACACGCACCTACACAAACTTTATTCGCATCCATTTATTCAGGTGAGCAACATATTTTGAAATCCAAGTACAGGTTTATATACGCAGAAATTCAAATGTGATCGTTATTGATAGTTATCTGCAATTACTGCAATCACATCTGGAATAGTAACAACTCCATGCATTCCCAACACCTGTTGAACATGCGCCAGTCCTGACGTAGTGATGGCACTCACACCCTGCACAGCAATGCATCTATGCACTCTGGAACCTAATTAGAATCAACCCCATTCTGTAAATGGCTCATTATGTAAAAAGCTTAAGGTTCTTACACTAAACAGTTTTCTCTTTATCTCACTCTGCCTTTTATGTTTCTCCTTCTCTCTTCAGACACACACAATCACAGCAAATAAAACAAATGTCTTCTTTAGAAGTTTGCCCATCCAACACTGCACACAGATGGCTCACCATCTGAAGAAGGCTCACGAGACACTGAGACACTCTTCCGTTTCTTTCTTCTTTTTCTTTTTTTCGTTCTTCTGCACCTGCTACTACTATAACCATATGTGTGCTGGCATGGCCACCATCCTCATTACATTGCCGATCCTTTTTGATTCTCATTGCTTATACTGCTTTCATATCAGGTAAAACATTTCATATCTCCATAGCAGGAACTGATATTCTCCGTCAAGGCTGGAGCTGTGTGAATCTTATTTAACCATCCACGTGCAGGCCCGTTTGGTATGATAAATGGCTTTGGGTCTGGTGCTGATGTTGGGCAATCCGGACTTTCACCATCATTTTTAATAGGGATGCTTCCACATGACTAAATCCTCATGTCAAACAATACCATGGAAACGAAAAAATCTCCTGCTTCTATTACACACAAGCAGTAAACTGCCTTTATGAGTCAAGCTACTCCTCTGTAGAGTACAGCTGGGAAACAACCCTGCACAAGCGGCAATGTTGAATAACTCTGACATTCAATGCCCTAATCAGTCCAAAAAAAAGAGTTTTATCCAACAAGCCCAAACTCTGTGAATCCCCAGAGTGAAGTGATTTAGCAGCAGTTTTATTCAGCATCGCTGGTAAACACACTACCATGCGCTTGCGCGCGCGCACACACACACACAAACACACACACACACACACACACACACACACACACACACACACACACACACACACACACACACACACACACACACACACACACACACACACACATGCTGCTGACTGTACAGTGGCTTGACTGCTCCATCACCCCTATAATGAGCATGCCCCAGCAGTATTAGCATAGCTCAGCTGGAGCCACTACTGTTCCCTTCAGGTATTAGTGAAGGAACTCTAAGCACACTGTCCGTATGGGAACTATTAAAGGGTCCGTTTGTCTTGAATCACAGAAGAACTACTAACATATACAGTGGCTTTTGCCATGTTTGCATTTGTTGCAAATATATGATTTGGTTTAATGACCAAGTCAAGTACTTAAACACACATTAGAAATACTATAATCTGTCTTAAGTACCATTTATTAATATTAATGACACTATTTTTGTTGTGGTGTTAGTCTACTGTTTTTTTCATGTGTGTGTGTGTGTGTGTTTGTCAGTGAGAGAGAGAGAGTCATAGACAGAGAGAAAACAGGAAAAACAACAAGTAAATTGAAGGGAAGATGACAGATTTAGGTTTGAATTTTTCCTTTTATAATCCAAATGTATGCCATTTATAGACACTTTCCCAGAAATATCTACCTTACACCTCCCTCAAACACACACACACACACACACACACACACACACACACACACACATACACACACACATCCCTCTGAGCTGTTTTTATGAGATTCACCTATCTTATATGTGCATTTTAAAGGTTTACAAATACACATCGTAGACCATCTGTTGACTTGGCATCCCCAGTTCGTCAGCCACCCTCTGCCTTGTTCATCATTGGCTAGTTTATGACCACAGGGCCATTGCTGATTGGATATCATTTGGGCTGCCAGACCATATGCATCACAGCAGTGACGCTGACATGAGAGCAGGTGTAGCATCAGTATGATCTGGTATCAAACTGATGTGGAATCATACTGCTGAGCTGAGCGCAGGCTGCTACCCAAGACTAGCCGGCCTGGAGGGGTCCTGTGGCCTCTGATGAGGAGCTGGAGGATGGCTCTGCACACCTACCATGGGTTTCTAATTAATAAACGTTTCTGATAAAGCAGGTAGGTGGTTAAATGGAACTAATCCTAGAGCAGCTGTCTCATTATTTCTCTAACCAGGCGTGTGTGTGTGCACACACACACACACACACACACACACACACACACACACACACACACACACACACACACACACACACACACACACACACACCCATACCACACTACACTCACTGAGTCTGATGGACTTTGTGTCTTTTCCCTACATTTTCTCTGCTTCAGCTGTTACCTGTCGCCCAGTAAACACTGATGTTTTAACACCCCCCCCCCCCCCCATGCTAATAAAATAATTGTGTATATGATGATCTTTAAGAGGCAAATTAACTGTCCCTGTCCCCCTCTCTCCATATCAGAGACAAGGACCGTGGAGACAGACAGCAACACAGTGGGGGGAATTCAGCTGCGTGTTCAGGACCTTGGGTTCAGGACCTTGGGTTCAGGACCTCTGTAGTCTACTACTGCTCTTTTCATCACTCTATGTTCTGACATTCGGAAATGTTCATATGTGATTTTGTGCCTATGCTTTCATATGTGCTGAAACAATAGCGACAGCCAAATTTACTGTTCCTGCCAATGTCAGGGTTGCCAACTCTCACGCATTGAGCGTGAGACACACGCATTTGACCGTCTTCACACGCTCTCACTTCCGATATCTCACGCCGAAAAAAGATATTGGCAACCCTGCAATGTGATTTCCCAACGTGGTGGTCAGAGTGTTCAGATATCCACACTACTACCTCTAACACTTAAGTAAAACATTCGTTCTGCATCTGCGTGTCTGTGAACATGTGCGGGCCAACATATTTTAATATAACGAAGAAAATCTGAAGTATCTTCACCCTAGGTTTCTCCTCTCCCCCTCTTTGAGAATTAATGCCGATTTCATAATTATTTTAATATTTTGAGGATGGTTCATATAAATGTGTGAAGCTGCATAATTATTCTCATCACTGATCCTCAAAGTGCTCCATTTTGTTTTCGTGCTGGTTTGGACCAAGTTTTCTTTTGGACTCGTGACTGGACACCAGTACTACTGGACAGTCAATCAGCCAATCACAGGGTGTGTGATTTTGGAGGTGTGCACGTCAGAGCACAAGATATAAGAAGCAAAAACCTTGGAAAAGTCTCAGGTAGTAAATAACCTTTCTTAATATCACCGATCTTTCCCCATATTACAGCTTAGCCAAACAACATACTGTATATCTCTGTGTGCGCAGTCAATGACAACAGGAACGATAGATTACTGTTTGCAAAGCCAAAATGAGCTGTTCTGTTGCACATTTTAAAAACATAGTTCTGGGGGAATTGCTATTTGCTCATGTTATGCTCCTGTGCCTGTGTGCTCATGCTGATCTTTTAGATCTTCAAGTTGGTTCTTCATCTTCTTTTATTCACCCTTTGTTTCATGACGGGTCTCAAATAGTTTTAAACACTGTAGGCCCCCGCCCACCTATAAATATGTAAATATGGCCCTATGTCCACCCTGTTTCACCATGAATATGCAAATATGGCCCTATGTCCATCCACTTTCACCATGAATATGCAAGAATGACCCTATGTCCACCCCATTTCTGGCTCTAAGCCAGCTTGGACAACAACCCTCACCCAGCATTGTGGATGTTGAAACAAAACCACTGATCCACTAAACCTCAGACAGTGGCATAGCACAGAGGGCAGACCACAGTAAACAGGTTAAGAGGTAGAGCAAAAAGCATAGCAAGAGGAGGAGGGGGGGACAGAGAAGTGAGCCGAGACGAGATGAGATGAGAGGAGTTTAATACTGGTTTCCTCTGTCTGTCTCTTCCTCCCTCATGCAAACAGAGCAGTGCTGGAGGGTACACCACTCAACACCTCAAATAACAACCTGATTCTCCCTCTCTCCGACACACAAACAGGATACACTCACATACACAAAAACCAGGTAATCACAGACACTTATGCAAACATGTATACATACACAATATTCACTGCATCCTCTCACGTCAGATCTCAGGAGACAACATGAATCCAATTATTGATGACCCATATGTCAAGAGACACCCATACCCAGACAACCTGGATGTCACAAAATGCCACTACCCATTCATAGACCCATATACACACCCAAGACATGACGCTGCCCACACCCTGCAGTCAGACAACCTTTAGGTCATATGACCAGACTGCTACCTACACAGTGATCTATATACAGTCGTATTGTTCTCCTGGGAGTGACACTTCAGAGATGGCTGTAAACACCCCAGCAGAGGCAAACATGAAGTCACAATCCATGAAGTCTCAGCAATGCAATACATCGTAATAACACTACAGCACCCGAGGTTGTCAGTTGTCTTGGGTGTGAAATCAAATCAATTTGGCTATCAAATCAATGTTGAAAAATGAGGTTGAAACTGCAAAAGTTTCCTCCAGCCTAGTTTAATTTCCTCTTCCTTAAATGTTCAGGATATGTAGGCCGAGGCCTATAAGTCTGAATAGACACTTTTCTTACCTCTTGGAAAAAATGGCACTTTAATGATGAATTAATCCTGCGAGCCAACAATTTCCTGAAAGCACATTGCAGTGGTTGCAGTAAGAGTGAGATTATCAGTATGTTCTTAATCATGTCAAGGATGTGACACGTGTAGATCTATCATCCCAGCTTCGGGAACTACATGCTGTGTGAATTCATGAGTTACCACCATGCAGTAGGACTCCACAACAACCAGGATGAAATCTGACACAATTTGCTCATTCCTGTTTGGATCTGACAGCTGGTTAAAAACACTTTCTAACAGGTGGATGAACCTGATGATTCTTTGGATCTCTCATTCATTCTTTCTTTCTTTCTCTCCCTCTCTCTCTCTAATAAACCATCTTATTCTCTCATGTTGTCTTTCCCTCTCCCCCTCCATCTCTCCCTGTTCCTTAAAACAGGACAAAACCATTAAACAGACAACAGTACACCTATGCACCACCAGTCGCACAAACAGGAAGTGCTGACAGTCCCAGTGAGAAGTCACCCCAGAAACTCCAAACAGCAGAGCACAGCGCGTTAGCAAAGTCAGAGGAATATCATCATCGCCATGACAGCTACATAATCATCATCATTAGGACACAATTAGGATGGCCTGACAAATGCTCCAGTTTAGGCTCTCATTATGAAGATTACAAATGAATGCTCTTCCAAATCTGATGGCTCTAATGACTGTTTTTGCCCAGGATCTGCTGTAATGCAAAACTAATGAGCCTGGTGAGAACTGGCTTTTCATGTGGATTCATTGTTTTGATAAGATTTTCAGGCTGTGAATGTTTGCTTGCAGGACAACAAACACTGCGACTCTGGTCACAGTGATGGAAAACTGTTGTGGATCAACACATAATGAAATATGATTCGTACTAAACTGAAAGGAAACATCTGAGTGACAGCCATGTTCTCCAATATTTGTTTGGTTGGTTTATGCAATGCCTATGTAGATATGTGACTTGCTATTACAAAATGACATTAAAAAAAAACACGTTATGCCTCCTGCAGAGAGGCGGGCCTATGCCAGTTTGGTAGTGAAATGCATCCTGACAATACACAGGAATCAGACAGACAGTAAAACCTACAGCAGGAATCAATGGCAGTTGTTTTGTGATTCAGTATCCAGGCAGTATGTATCATACTCATAGATGATGAGTCATCTGAAAGAACATGAGGAGAACCATAAGATGACAGCTGCCCCACCCCCAACAGAATTGCATGGACCACAAATCCCATAATGCAGCACTGCATATTCAAAGAACTAAGGATGAGACGTGTGGTTATGAGAGGACTCTCATACTAACACTATGAAACAGACTTCGGCAAAGGACACTGTTCCCAAGCATGCATGTCAGAATACCACTGCCTTCTACCATACTATCTGTACTGGACAGAAGATAAATGTAACAATAAATATGAGCATCATTTTATACCCTTCTTCAGACCACCGAAAACTACGTACAATGGAAGTCAATAGTTCACCAACTTTGGGGCTTTCGTGTATTCTGCAGGTCAGAAAGCATAAGTATCTCAGAGCAGTGTTTCTCAACCAAGCCCAAAACAGATGGTTCTTACTTTTGCTCCAACCCAATTCCCAGTGCACCTGAAGCAGGTATTCAGTGTTCCCAGTGGCTTAGTTCACGTGTGCTAGGAGAGGAGACAGGGCAAATATGTGGTCTGCCCCTGCCGACTGGTATAAGACACGCTTCTAGATCGTTGTTGGCAAATAGTCACTGAGGACGGTGGAAGGTCGTGTCGGAGTGCCGGGGGCCGTCCTTTAAATCAGACTCCATTTGCCATGGCATCTGGGGCCCCTGTGTGCTTCTGTGCACCCTGCGGGGCCTCCGCTACACCCTGCGGGGCCTCCGCTACACCGTGCTTACCACGCCAGAGGTCACACTGGGTCAAAGTGGCCAGCGTCGCAATGCAGGCCTGCGCGTCAACGGGCCTCCCAGAGAACGCCGCCGGGCAGTCGCATCTGTGCAGGACGTTTGCTTAGCACAGTGCGGTTAGTGTAGTCACCAAGCGTAGCGCAGTCAGTGCCAGGAGACACTCTGCACCGACCACATGGCCCACATGTTCCTCAGCCTCACGGCTCATTCATTCTGTTGTGTCTTCTGTAGTTAGCAGGGGGAGGAACTAAAGAGTGCTCGTATTTCATGAGGATGTATTTTTGTGTGTGAGCGTGTCTGCGTGCGCACGCATATGTGTGTATATGTGGATGGGTGTTTGTGTGTTCTTATGAAGCACTGCTTAATTGTTCAGAGTTTAACACTGAACTCAGGTGGCGGAAAAAAAAAACTTCAAGGAGTCATGACACACTGCAAGGGCTGATATCATAACAATAAGGGCTAAGATCATAACAATACGGGCCGATATCATAACAATAAGAGTTAAGCAGGTTTTGTGTGCAACAGCTAATGAATGGTTTATATATATATATATATATATATATATATATATATATATATATATATATATATATATATATATATATATATATATACTAGAAAACACACAAGCACACACGCACACTGCATGTGTCAACGCACGCATCCAAATTCAGGAGACTCAGATCAGCAGTAAAAAGAGGAGAAAGAAACTATTGAGGAGCATCACAGGACCTCAGGAGTCCTGAACAGAGCTCACAGTTGAGTATCATCACAGGACCTCAGGAGTCCTGAACAGAGCTCACAGTTGAGTATCATCACAGGACCTCAGGAGTCCTGAACAGAGCTCACAGTTGAGTATCATCACAGGACCTCAGGAGTCCTGAACAGAGCTCACAGTTGAGTATCATCACAGGACCTCAGGAGTCCTGAACAGAGCTCACAGTTGAGTATCATCACAGGACCTCAGGAGTCCTGAACAGAGCTCACAGTTGAGTATCATCACAGGACCTCAGGAGTCCTGAACAGAGCTCACAGTTGAGTATCATCACAGGACCTCAGCCGTCCTGAACTGACTCTGAAGTCGAGCTACACATCGAGATGCAGATGAAGCAGCAGCTGTCTTAAGTGGTTTAAGATATTTCTGTATTCAACACTCTTTAAACCCTGCACTTACATTTAAGTGAACTGGGAAAAGAAATGTAAAAAGATTTCATAATCGCAATGTTAGATCCAAATGCATTTATCAGCTAAACCATGTCAGATAGAGAACATGATTGAAAGAAAGTGTGGGCTGAGAACACACAGTGAATCATTATGCTAAAGTGCCATGAATCACATACTGTTTACTAAGTCCACCAAGCAGCCTCTAGACTCACAAGGCCACACACGAACACACATCCCCTGTAATCTACAATGTCCCTGTGAGTAATTCTTACACACAGCCCGGCTTGCAAGACAGGCTCGGTTAGTGGCACGCACGTGCGCACGGCACAACGACGTAGAGGATGAGGAGAACTTATGAGCGCTTTGGTGAGTTGGTGCAGCTGCAGAGCACTGACTGCATTACATAACAGGACAGGAATTCTCACTCTTCATATCCTCAAAAAGAAGACATAATTAGTCATCTACTCCCGGCGGACACAAAAACACCAAAACGTCAGAGAAGCTCATCTGGAGAAAGACAGTGAGAAAGCGAGAATGCTTATAATAGACACTTACTGAATCTTATTATAGGCATATACAGAGACGAGCCTATTCACATTCTTGGTTTAGCTTTCCAGTAACGCTAATCACCGAGTGGTCAAGAACCCACGGCGAGAGAGAGCCCATCAGTTTGAAGCTATAGGTTGTGAATCGCGCTTTCTTCCAACACTTAGAGTTGCAAAGGAAAACGTTGCCAAACACGTAAACGTGAAATACGGTGCGCGTCTGGTTCTTGGTGTAAACAGTCTTCCCTCCGAGAGCAGCGAAAGAAAACTGGGTGTAGTGCAAACTGAGAAAGTGACCCGTTGCGCTGGGAAGAGTGCTTAAAATCAAACCAGCGGCCTCAATAACGTTATAAATTAATTCTGACACAAACCATCTCTGTCATTATCTCTGCAGTCCTATAATGACACACATTGGAAATTTCATAACACGTCCAAAACACATGGGTTACACATGAAGTATTTTATAGGGACTTATTACAACAACAAATAGTGTGATTACAATGCTGGCGTATATTTCACATTTTGTGAAGTGGGGAAAGGTACACAGGAAACTAGAGCGCCACTCACCTTGGAACTTGAAGCTCTGTAACTGGACCCACATGCACAGGTCCTCCGTGGAGCAGTCACAGCGCAGCGGGTTCCCGCTGAGTCCCAGGGAGCGGAGCGCGGGCAGTGTGACCAGCGAGCTGACGTTCAGCGTGGTCAGGTTGTTGCGGCTCAGGTCCAGCACCTGCAGCGCCTTGTTCTCGGAGAACGCCTGCGGGTGGACGGTCGAGAGCCCCGGGTTGTCGGTCATCCTAAGCATGAAAAGGCTGACCAGCGGTCCAAACGTCCGCTCCTCGATCTGGGTTATAGTGTTGAAAGACAGGTCCAAGTAGGCAAGCTTGCGCAGGTTACCGAAGGTCGACATTGAGATTTTCGTCAGGGAGTTGTTGCTGCAATCCAGGTAGATCAAGTCGGCCAGGTAGTTTAACTCCAGGGCCGGTAACTCGGCTATCTCGTTGTTGGAGATGATCAGCTGTCGGGTAGCCAGCGGAAGGTCTGTGGGGAATTTGGTTAACTGTTGGCCGGCGCACTGGGCCACTAACTGGTCGTCACACACACATCGGTCGGAGCAACCAGCAGTCAGAGCCGGGGACGGAGCCACCCCCATGACGAAGATCAGCAAGAAGACAAGCCGCAATGACTGCGTGTTGGGCTCCGGCAAAAGACGCATGTTATCGCCGCCGGCTTCATCAACTGTGTGTGCGCAGCGCTCCAAAACACTCCTGCATTCTTCATTGATCTGTGTATTCGGTGGAAACGGACGAAAGTCTAGGATGTTACTGCTCGCGAAGACACTTTAGATCATTCAGAAGCGACAAGTCCACCCCCAAAAACTGCAAACATATAATCATTCCAGTTTCAGCATTTCAGTTAACCTGTGCCAAAATCTTAAATCTCGATTCAGTGATCATCCGTTACAACTGCGGTGTCATCCATGGACTGTTGAATTTACTTATTGATCCTCGTTGAATGTTGTTGTTCTTGTTTATTGCCAGATTTAAGGTCTTCGAATAAGTTCAGTTCTCGTTTGTTTAGACCGTCACAGTTAAAACGCTCTTGACTTTCCCGGCAGTCCTTCTCTGCGATATCGTGCGTCCTTGCTTGTTACGCCTTGTCTCTCCGGTGTTCGCTACGCCGCCGAGTCTCTGCAGCTGTTTTGTAGGTTAAGATAGAGAGACGGGACGAAAGGAGATGCAGTGTCAGTGAGTGTCAGTCTGCGTGCGCATCGCTGTTGTGTCCTTACTTCTAATTAGCCGTCACCTCGCGTTCTTAGGAGATCGAGCACACACGCGCACTGTGAGACCATAGAAGCGGACCGTTTTCAGTTGTGACGCAATCAGGTGTTAGCTATTTATGACGTCTTGGAGGGGGGAAATAACAGGCAGGCTTTCTCAAGTTCAGACGAAAGTCTACGTTACAGACAGGGCACTTAAATTCCCTGAAAGAGAGAGTCCAATTACAGACTCCCACAATACGTAGTAGACTAAGGACTCTCTCTCTCTCTCTCTCTCTCTCTCTCTCTCTCTCTCTCTCTCTCTCTCTCTCTCTCTCTCTCTCTCTCTCTCTCTCTCTCTCTCTCTCTCTCTCTCTCTCTCTCTCTCTCAACATAAAAGCATCTATCTATACTGAGGCATAGTAATCCAACCGTGCCAAAGTAGACCACAGATATAGCGCGTGGCTTATCTGCTCGTCTCACACATTGTCTCGGCTGCTATGTAATTTCATTCAGTGGCATGTGTGTCTGTCTGTCATTTTACGTACAGTGTGCGCAGTCATTATAGTCACTGACGCTGCAACCTGTGCGTGTGTGATTGTGTGTGTGTGTGTGTGTGTGTGTGTGTGTGTGTGAGAGAGAGAGAGAGAGAGAGAGAGAGAGAGAGAGAGAGAGAGAGAGAGAGAGAGAGAGATGGATTTCGAGGCTACGCAGGGGCAATAGCCAAATAATAGCCTATTCCTATAACAGGGTTCCTTGCACCTGATGTTGTGGAGTGTAGTCTTTATGATACATAAAATGTAAGGCAGTACTTATTATCGGTTTATCAGTCTGGTGTCCAGAAGGATTTTCTTGCCTTCCCTAAAGCACAAGAACTCTGTGAAATCTGAGTTCTGAACTACACTCTTCTTTTGAGTTCTGAGCTATGCTCTGTTTGAGTTCTGAGCTATGCTCTGTTTGAGTTCTGAGCTACACTATTCAATGATTTGTACCATTACTCTACATGAAAGTGAGGTTCAGTGTTGCCCGATTCCCTTTAGGTTATGCAGATTTGCAAATTCACATGTTGAAGCATGCCTTTCAATGCTACAGCTAATTGAACACTTAAAACAGTTGCATCTGCGTCTGATTCGATGGTTGCTTTGTGTAAGATATGTGTAAGATAAGCCATAAGATGCTTTAAGCTGCTCATAGTATATTTTTACTTTGAAAGCAACTGATGGGGAATGCCTCAGTGGACTGGTAACCTGTCCAGAGTTGACGGCTGCTGTACACGCTGTGGACGGGCTCCAGCAACTGAATTAAGTGCTTCAGGAGATGGCTAGATGGATGGATGGATGGATTGAATGAATGATTGATTGATTGATTGATTGATTGATTGTGGGCTTAGATGTACCTGTGTGCCTGTTTCTACTCATGATGTAGATGAGCTTCTGAAGCTTGTTAGTAATATGCCGACAGCCAGGTAGATGCAGCATAAATTCTAAATGGTAAGTGTAGTGTATACGTTTAGAGTGGCCATAGGTCATCAAGCACATAGATGAATGAGGAACGGGAACTTCAGTTTAGATCTAGAATCTGTTTAGGTATATTGTAGTTTTTGTTATCCTTGGCATATTAGTCCATCTGATCTTGCATTTACTGTGCCATAATAATCTTTATTAGCAGCAAGTTCACTGCTCATCCTGGCAAATCTACTGTCATTATGTTGCTAGTGTTACACTCGTGTGAATCATTTATGATCCAAATGGGAGTGCTGATAAAAGAATGTAGATATCCATCCAAGCCTGCCAGTAGGTGAATGGGGAATCACTAAAGTTTTTATGCTCTGTGTGAACAGTAGAAGTAGAAGTTCGTGTTTGTACTACCATTTTCTTGGTCTTCTGATAAGTGTTCTAAAAACAAACTCCACCATTGTACATTGCGATTGCTTGTTAACTTGATTGAATGTTCTGCCCTATAACTGTGAGAGCATCTCCTGGGTTTTATCTTATGTTTTTGACTCTGACGTCATCCTGATCCCACAGACAAATTAATGCAAATGATATTGTACATTGACAGTGATATGAAGAATAATGCTCTCTGATCTATAGGTGCATTAAGTCAAACTTAGTGGCGGAAACAAATTCATCAATGCACACGCCCAGTATGAAGTGAAAGGCCATATAATTGTTGCATATTTTTTTTATCAATCTCAGGCCTCTGATAGATGTTTCACCTCACAGCACTTTCACAAGCCCACATAAAAGAACGTACATTATATCAGTGATTCGACCCGTTGTGTAATGTTCAAAATATTGTGGTAATTCCCGTCTGCATTTGTCTCGTCCTCCTACAGTGAAGGCCACTTGCTGATGGGGAGAGTGGTGGTCTCTGACTGCTGGCAATGCCCCGTGAAAGTTGCGTGGGAAATCTGCTAGCCTGTAAGAGTCTGTGCTGCTTTTAAGTGTGAGGGCCTTAATGGTGCTCTTCAGTATTGGAACATGTGCTGCTGATCAGGGAAGGATGCAATACTAACCAATCCACTCCAATGGATGCTGTATTCTCGGTTGGTGTTTCAATACAGCAGCTTAATTACCTGGGAAAGATAATGAAACAGAAGCTCACTCGTGGTATGCATGAAGCTGTCAAGTACAGAATTTGGGGTCATAAATGCTAAAGGTGTGTGTGTGTGTGTGTGTGTGTGTGTGTGTGTGTGTGTGTGTGTGTGTGTGTGTGTGTGTGTGTGTGTGTGTGTGTGTGTGTGTGTGTTATATATCTCCACAGGGACCAAATGTCCCCACAAGGGAAGGAACATCTGATATTCTTGACCTTGTGGAGACCCATCAGTACAATCAGTGCTTTTTCCTAAATAAAAGGATTTGAAACACAAAAAGAGACAAACGAGTTATTTTGCTTACTTAAGCATTGGCATAGTATTAATTAGATATAGTAATTATTTTAACAATGGAAGACCCCTTCAATAATAGTAAAACAACACTGTGTGTGTGCGTGTGTGTGCGTGTGTGTGTGTAAGAATAACAAGACAACAAAGAGTTTATTTCTGAAATATTTTTTTTTATTTTTCAGAAAATACATTAAGTAAAATCACTGAACCATCTACATTTAATTCTTAACCCTGTATCAAGCTTGGATCAGGGTCCCAGTGGTATTCTCCTCACAAGTTGCATGGCACTGCCCCCCTGGCAGTCATTGCAGGAGTAGGGGTCACATTCTCTGAGAAAAGCCAGTATAAACTCAATGATTGAGCTAATTAGTGTAACTTTCATCCTTGGGTAGTCACCAGCAGCTCAGCTTGCATTGGGGAGGGTGTCAGGTGGAGGTGAGGAAAGAGACATCGTTACTATTTAATGCAGGGGTCACCTATCAGAGGCCTCACCTCACGGCATGGCACGGGGAGACACCGCGGATGGGAGAGCGAAAGGGAATGTAACAGTTGAGAACACCAAGACAGGTATTCAAGGGCAGGTAGGTTTTAATATCACGATCATGAAAATGATCCAAAGTCGAAACCGGGATGTGCAAAACAACAGAGAGACAAGCAAACCCAAAGATGCCAAACTGAACCAGGAAAATAGACAAGAGGTTATTTGACTTAACACCTGAAATTATACAGATTCACATAGAGTAGTTTCAACGGATCCCTTATAAATCCTGTTCAACGAGCTACAGCGATGAACTATCCTCAGTAGTGAGGCGTTAGCGACCTCTGGAGGCGAGAAAGAGACTTCGCAGGGTAGAGTGGTTTTGCATCGTTTACTCTCACCATTCATAAACAAACAAAATCTAACGATTTAACAGCCCCTAGTGGTGACGAAGACTGCCACTTATATCGAGAACGGCAGACCATGACCTTGTTCTGAAGCGTCTGCCCTGACAACGGAGTCTGGTGGTCTAGTCACTAAACCAGTGGGATCGATAGTTCACTGCACTGCATAAGCAACTCATAAGTAATCGCTGAACATGGCAGCCAATTCTCAGTGTCTCAACAGTGTTTCCAAGTCTCATGGGATTGGCCCGGTAATGGGGCCAGCAGTGAACTGTGCAGCTCGTTGCTTTGACGCTGTACACTGGCTGTAATTTGCCGGGCCCTTTATATTATGACTTAAACAGCCGAACCTCTGGTTTGATAAGGATTCTGTACTGTTTGGTGCAGCGTACTAATTGGGGGTCTGCCTATAGAACATTTTTATATCATTTGAAAATTTGATGTGTATGTGATATTTGCACAACATTTTAACCCATAAATAATATTCTCGCTGTGCTATCATCAATATAAGCAAACAGCACAAAAGTATAACTATCCAAAAGACGAATAATTTAATATCAATTAGTGCAAGTTATAACCTTTTTGTGAAATGTGATGGTAGATTTAAAATGCACCTGTAAGCAAACAAATAATTAACAACAATGAACAGATTCAGATAAATATAGCTATTTGGTTTACCTGTATGGCTAAATTGGCCGTAGAACTGAAATGAAAAATTATAGCCCTGTCTCCACCAAGATGTCAAAGTTTTCCACTTGATTGCAGCAGATTACTTTTAATGGACAGCTAACTTTCTTTAATAATTTTTATCTTTGCTTATTATTTAAATGTTTGGTTCTGTGGCAAGTCATGCTGTAATTGTAGTCTACAGTTTACAGTTTACCTTTAAACAATCGTGTATTTACTGTTCGTTGCAGTGTCCGGGAATACTGGTTTATGTAAATGAATCGTAGTTCTATACTAATGGTAAACCTTTAACACTTTTCACAGTAGACGTCGTCACAACGTAGATGAATTGGAATCCACGTTCTGCAGCCCGTAAAACTCAAACGAACAGTATATGCAATTGGTAAAGTACTTTAACATCGTGACAGTCATGCCGTGGCCATCTATCTATAATTTCATCTTTAGTCTTTTTTGTAGTGAGACTTGAAATTGTTTAGAAACGTCAACGTTACCAATTATGTAGGTAGCCACTTCTTTGTAATCTACTATTTAATTTTAATGCAATTTTTATTTAAATTGAAGCCATCATTCGTCTTGTGTTCATCCAACTTCATGTTCAATAGTAAATTATAGTGTTCCTAAATTAAACGATTTCTCGTACGAGGTTCTTTAATCCTCGATTCTCGTTCACTGAACTAGCCAATCCCAGTAAGGCGTTGTACACGTTTCCCACAATGCATTGCCCGGGTCAAAGTCGGGCAATTTAATGTAACTTAAAAGTACGTTTTTATTGATTATAGAGAGTGTGTCCAATAGTTGTGGCTTTTGGTCGTAACGCTGATAGTTTGCTGTTGATGTGAAACTTAAACTGTCGCGGTCTTCATCTTACCGTCTTGTTGAAATGTTTTTCTTTTGATGTAGAACTGTTGCGACGGCATCCGAATTCAGTACACTCTTGTTTCTCTTCATCTCGTATAAATCTTTCGCCTTTTACTAAAGATTTCCGTGGAGAGGAGCACTATGAGTATAAACTAATTTTTTGATGCCCTGCCTTACGGTGGGGCTTCCTTACATGGTACAAAATAAGAATTGGAAAAGTACTTATTAGGTGAAAATGGTCTGTTGTATTATGACATTATTGAGGGCATTATTCTGATACACCCGTGATGTGGCGTGTAAAGTGTTTCCTGAACAGATATAAACTTAAGCCGGTGTAACTGTCTTGTGTTTTGGTTTAATTTCTTCGTGGCGGGTAGCCGTCTTATTAACATCCGCTTTATTGTTGAGCACGATCTGGCTTTTCAGTACGAGTGAATCTTTCGCTTTTTACTGAAGGTTTTCCCGAGAGAATTATATGAATATAAAACATAAATCAACCTAAAATAGGGCGTTTTTTGCACAGTTTAAAAATCAGACACTAAAGGACAGATAAACAACGCCAAGCGGTTTGCTATGTGTGATGTGTTGAATGATAAAACTGAGCCAATCCAAGGAAGCGGAAGTACGTGTTACCCACAATGCATTGCGCATGTCAAACCATTATAATAAAAAGTGTATTAATTCGTTTTATTTTTTGGTTATAACATACTTTCAACACAAATTACTACTATATGTAACAGATGTAATTATTCGCGGATGCTTTGAGAAAAACATTGTCGTATCAAGCACCTAACCGTTTTCTTGAAATGTATTACTCTTGAACAAGATGTGTTTTAGGCGTTGTTTTCTTTAGTACACTCTTGTTTCTCTTCATCTCGTATAAATCTTTCGCCTTTTACTAAAGATTTCCGTGGAGAGGAGCACTATGAGTATAAACTAATTTTTTGATGCCCTGCCTCACGGCGGGGCTTCCTTTGATGGTTAAAAACAGATTTAGTATCTTTTTCAATAGTTATAAATTTTTACATTTTATCTTTACTAACAGCTTGCACGTTCATCGTAAGCAAGTTATCTGTATTTAGTTCTTAATGTTTGTTCCTTCATAGATAAAACGAATAGTGATTCCCATCTTTACAGCTCCTCGTTAGTATAGTGGACAGTATCTCCGCCTGTCACGCGGAAGACCGGGGTTCGATTCCCCGACGGGGAGGACGTTAAATTTTTTTAAACACGAGAATTTAAAGTAGTATAGTATTTTACGCTAGTGGTGGGCAATTAATGTTACCAAGGGGCCACATTAGAAACTGGAACGGTTTAGAAGGCCAGACTGATATACTTAATTTGGTTCTGCTCAATACAAATATACTGCATACAGTATGCATACTATATTATGACATTACTATATCTTAATAAAATTAATAATGAACGAAATAGTGAAATAATGTTAGTTATCTTTGGTACTATTGTGTGTGAATGTTTCAACTCATTCCCAGAGAGGAGAGAGAGGGATTGTACAGTATCAGGTTAAAGGGACTGCTATATTAGCCAGTTCCTCGTTAGTATAGTGGACAGTATCTCCGCCTGTCACGCGGAAGACCGGGGTTCGATTCCCCGACGGGGAGAGGTTACACTTTTGTCACCACACACACACACACAAACACTTACATTTACATGTTACCAAAAATGAATCGCATGGTAACATCTGGAGAGGGTTGGAGCGCACTGATTGGCAGTTGGAGCTCACTGATTGGTTATGGAGTGGCGCTGTTCACTAAGATCATACAGAGGGAAAAAAGCCACAATGACGATAGGCCCTTTTCATTATATCATTCAATTGCACTTGTTTGTGAGGGCAAATTGAGAGATGACAATTTAATGACAGTTAATTGTACAGTCATTGTAGTGTTTTAACCAAGATGATATTTACAAGATATATCGGTGCACAAATACTGTACAGTATATAATGTAATGAGAAATATAATATAATATAATATAATATAATATAATGTAATATAATAGAAATAATATTAATATAATAGAAATGTAATGAGTAATGAGAAATATATATTTATGATTATATTTTCATTTATGATTATATTTTCACCCCCCCCCCCACCCCCACCCCGAGATATTTGTCAGAGGCTGCGATTGAGTGTTATTTTTGAGTCAAGCGAGCTGGTTTCAAAGAAAAATACCACTGCTACAGATTTTGGATTTGTTTTTAATAAAAATGAGAGCCAATGAGCGTAGTATTAAAACACGTCCACACCACTCCTGTCATCATCGCGTGAACTATGTGCAAAGTACCTACACAACTTCTGCATCATTTAACCACCAATTGTCAGTCAGTTAGAAGTCCAAACATCACAATTCATTCACAAATGCCAACAAATTATTAATAGCTGAACACTTATCTATTATAAACATCCTGCGATTCCATCCTTTCCGCTTGTAAAACCTCACTGCAGTGTTGGCTAGGATCTGGCTAATTAGCTAACACGAGCTAAAGCTCACGAGACACCAACCAATAATTACAATGCGTCATAATACTGAGTTAGGCTATATTTACGCAATAATACACTCGAGGTTCGTGCTATAACGTGTAATATTGGCACTGCTATTACACTGGCCTCGTGCCTACGACCGCAGCACAGCAGTGCCAATATTACACGTTATAGCACGAACCTCGAGTGTATTATTGCGATTATACCACAGTTCAATTATCGCTGTTTATTGAAAGATTTTGAGTTAAAGAGGACGAGACGACTTGTTTGGTTAAAAATACTCCGCCAGTTAAAATAGTTCCATTCAATGGCTCGCTGCTGAACTTACACAACACGGGAACAACCTTACCCAATAAATATTATAGCGGTAAATATACACAAAAACAACTGTTGATAAAGTTGTATTTATTAAAAATAAAGTACAACAATTATTGACCATCCACGGCTGATTGGAGGTTCGTTCAGGTATCTTTTCAGTCCAGCTCTTGCTATATAACTCTCCCTTCACGTTTCTGACGGATCCATAAAAACATCGTAAAAGCTGATTCATTTCATTTTTGTTGATAATACTAAAATCGACTGCAATGTCGTTGCTCTTTAAACAGGATGTAAATACATTAAGAGCCCAGTACGTTTGTTTTACGGTATTAACTTCGTTTCTCTGCATTTCCAGGTCATCCAAATCATTGTTTGTAAGCGTGACAAACCTTGGCTCATTGGAGGAATCAGGCTGGTCATTTATAGCTTCATCCTCCAGTTTCAGATCGAAACAAATGCTTTCGAAGCCAATATATTTAACGAACTCCCTGTAATTAATTTTGATAATGTTGCTGCTTGTTTGTAGTTGCGCTGTTTGGCTTGTAAACGCTGCTTCGTTGCTAGGTTACCGGTATGTGGCGGAGTAATACATGGAGAGCTTCGGTTACAGTGCTATAGCGTGTAATATTGGCACTCCTAGATCGCCTCTCAACCAATCACATTGTAGGGTCGGAACTAACTGTGGTATAATTTATGGGAAACGCAAACTGGAAGCATTTTTCGACAAGTAGCACAACTCGACGGAACACCGGCCCTGATCACAGTACCTGCAACAGCAACAGAGAAATCACAGCACTTGTAACAACAACTGCCCGCATGCAACTGCTTCTACCTACTTCTCCAGTTCCTCGTTAGTATAGTGGACAGTATTGGCGCATTTCCACTAGGGCCTGCTTGGCGCGGTACGGTTCGGTACGGGTCGATTCGCAACGGAACGGTCGCGTTGTGTTTCCATTACAATGGTGAAACACCCCAATGTGGGTGGAGTCGCTGTTGGCGCGCGGGTTGTAGTGTCGTGACATCATTTGTATACGACCACAACACCGGTCGACGCCCCTTAACACATAGCATTATTGTATCTTATTTATCTTTATCTTCATTATTGTATGTGATTGCTCTAATTATTGATAATAATTTGGTATTACTCAAACAGGCTGAACACACCCTGCATAAAAAGCATCAGTCATACAATCAAATGAAATCAAACTTTATTATGAAATATAGATATTTAAAGTACAACATATGTAAATAATATAGTTATAGTTTTAAAAAAGTGCAAAAAGCAAATATATACGTATAGCTTTATATGAAATAAATATTTATAGTACTACAAGCAACATTTTGTGTGCTTTTACTGGCGTCTGTCTCGCATGGTGTTCACAAGTTCGCCAAGCACCCCGAGGAAAGCCCGGTTGAAGGAAACATTTTCCGCCAACTCCGCTCGCCTCGTCAGTGGAAGGGGAATCTTGAACGTAAAAAATAACAAATATTAAACACAAGTATTCCCGTGAAAGCAACAACAATATAGCGTAACTGCACAAAATGTGTAGCACGTCATCGCTGCTCATGCTGTGTTTATGGCTACAGCTAACTAGCAACTAGCAAGGCTAAGAGCTAGCTATTGTACAGTAGTGACTGTGGTGGTAACAATAACTACAAACACAGCTCTAAATTCCTGCGTTTACAATAGATGCGTTCATATTACATTCATATTACATCTTTTACGAGCCTAGTAGTAAAACTGTGAAATCACAATACACTCACCATTCTCCGTGGCCTCCAGCACCGACATTGTCCAGCACGTTTTCTCTTCCGTTACTGGCTGGCCGGTGACCGTACATGACATCCATTTGCTGGAACCATTTCCAGTCTTTGCGGTTTGCTCCGCTGCGTCCGTTATGGTCCTTCACCGCCCGGTAATCGCGTTAAGCTTTTTTAGCTTGGACCGACCGGCACTGCTGAACGGACCGCTGGTAGCCATGAGTGGCCATTAGCGCGGAAACCTCGCTAAAAACCTTTACATTTCTAGTGGCCCCGTCCAGTTCGCCCTGGATTTTTTGATCGCTGATTATTAACAGAAAGGTTTGTACCTCGGCGTTTGACCAGGGAACAGACTTCGCTCCTTGGGTTTTAAAAATGGCTGAGGAGTCCATAGCATAGCGGAGGAGTCGCTCTCCTGACGCAACCTGTGACGACACTCCCTGGCCAATCAGTGTCATGCTGTTCCTCCACGTCACAGAACTGTACCGCTTCGGAACGGTTAGAACCTCAAGCGAGTCGGTACGAAAAAAGTACCCAAAGGGGCCGGCTCACAGGGTACTGGTACTAATGGAAACACTCACAAACCGTCGCGAATCGAACCGTACCGCGCCAAGCAGGCCCTAGTGGAAATGCGCCATATCTGGCCCATTTCTGCGGCTCACGGGTTATCAGGGCACAAGCAGCAGGTAGCGCGGCCGGTGGGTGGTGTGCTGAGGTGAGCGGACACTATTCAAAGGAAGAAGTCATGGTCAACTATCATTTCGCATTCGTCCGTTTCGCGTGTGATGGAGTCCTATAACTTTTTCTTAGAAACTGATACTCGTTGCTTTTAATCTTAAATTTTTTTTCTCCTAAAAAAGTATTTTACTCTGTTAATCTGGAATGAGCGAAAACTGAACTTTTAGCCACTTCGTTGTACGGTTACAGGTTTCTGTTCTGTTTTTTAAGTAACACCGAAGAAAGACAAAAATGCCAGACCAACTGTCAGTGTGTGAGTTCATGGACATAACCCACGAGGACTACAAAGCTCCAACAACTTCCATTTTTACCACCCGAATGGCTCTGTGTCGGAATACAGTGGCCGTGCTGGAGGAGGTGAGTGAACACGGTTTATTTTGTGAAGAACACCAAAAACATTACATACAAACTTCAGCCGAGTTTGTTTTCTGCACAAACGGACCGACGATTAAGGTACCTACACGATATTTAGCATTGACCCACGTTGTTTGTTAATGTTTAGACTCTTTGACGACAGAGGAAAGGAAAATTACTTCCTTCTTTTGGAATCAAAGGTTTTCCAACACACTTCCCTGCTGCGATCTGATCACCCACGAGCGTTTACTTATATTCCTCGTTAGTATAGTGGACAGTATCTCCGCCTGTCACGCGGAAGACCGGGGTTCGATTCCCCGACGGGGAGAAGTTGACTTTTTGTACCTGCGCGCGCGCACACACACACACACACACACACACACACATACACTCCAGCAGGGGTTCAGTCCCTCAGTGGCATCTGGCAGCAGGAAGTGGCAGATCCGCCGGCCGGAAATGGCATGTACTGGCACCTGCCACTTAATTGTGATGTGTTATTCATGCTAAAACTAAACACTGTAAAGACCATTAGGCGTGTGTTCTTGTAACTTTTATTAATACTTTTCATTAGTGTGATGCCTCATCAGCGTATGCAATGGCACGTAGCTAAACGCGAGTGGCACGTAGCTAAACGCCAGTGGCATGTGCCAATCGCCAGTAGCACCTGCCGCTCACACAACTCATTGTTGGCTCATATTACATCAATAACAGCACGTAGCTTTTGTATGTAAACAATAGACTATGGTTACTGGCAAGTAAATATATAATGCAGTTTATTGTTGTTTCTTTGTTATTAATACAGTTATTAATACAGTAATACCAACAAAAACAACAACCTCACGATGCAGAAGGGAGGACACCCGTAGCGTGGCGACAATGAAACAATTTTATTAAACGTTTATTTAATAGCGCCGTGACTGGCGAGATATTTGATCAGAATAAGGACGTCAAGGCAATTCAACATTTAAACACGAAAGTTGAGGGTATGCCCCATACGTTTCAATATCTTTTATGTGGGAAACAAATGGCTTGAGAACTCGGAGCGTTCGATTTCTGCATGGTCCTAGTACTTGATTCGGAACATTTGAAGCAGGAAGGTATGACACACAGGTCCAAATGAAACAACATTTGTACCTGGATTGAAGGATTCAAAGATTTATTGTCATATGCACAGTAAGGAGCAAGCTTCCCTGTACAATGAAATTCCTACTTTGCTGTCCGCCCTGGATGTAATAATGTAAATAAATAAGAAATAAAAGGAATAAAAGAATTATGGAAATATATGTTTTTTTAAAACCTGGTACTTTTCTCACTTTTTTCTCCTGAAGAGTATATACAAATGCTTTTCATAAACAAAAAAAAATCTGTTACATTTATGGTAAAATAGGCCTACTGGCAGCTGTGGTTGCCAGAACTTCACCGTAAAAAAATGCTGACAATGTAAAAAACAATACGGTATCTTTTTGACAACCGTTTAGAACTGTTCTTTTTACGGAAAATGACTTTTTACAGTTTACAATAACACGCTGTAAAATTAACAACTTTTTAAATAAACCTAGTTACGGTGAATCATTTGAAGAACAACTTTTACTGTAAACAATTACATCCCATCTCTATGATAAACGCATTACAATCATGATTATTGTATTAGTGATGTGTCGTTCGCGAACGATCCGGCTCTAAGAGCCGGCTCTTTGAAGTGAACGATTGGAACCGGCTCCACAATGGGAGCCGTTTTATGATCCTATTTGGGAGCCGCTTTTTCCTTCAGTATTGCGCTTGTGCTCTGCAAGTGCCACAGTGCCACAGTTTTTTTCCAACATCGTTTTTATTTGTCCTTCGGTGCCTCGCTGTCTCTCCCTCTCCCTCCTCTGCTTCTGCCAGTGGTAGAGAGCGGAGAGTTTATTTCCTCAGTCGGTGCCTAAGCTAAGTTTATACTACTTGGCGCGTCGCGACCAGCGCGAGGGTCCGTGCGCCGAAAATGACGCAATCGCGGTCTCTCCAGCGCAATGAACAAAGCTATGTATGCCGGGTTCATAAACCTTTACAAGATGGAATTCAAGCACTTTTCAATATTTCCCAGCACCTTAAACTTAAATATTTATACATATACTCGAAATTATTCGAAATAATTCGCTTTTTTATCACATCGATTCAGTCAGACAGCTATTTGTTGTGAAACAAAATACAGTTACATTTTCAAGTAGGCCTACTTTAGCCTACTTTAGCACTTTTCAAACCTGGAACACAAAGCAACATTAAAATTCGTCAGGTAAATGTTCCTTCCCCTGTTTTGAGGGGTGTTTCTTTATACTACCACATATCGTTTCGGACAACACTGCAAAGAATATCTCCACTGTCCGCATGTCAAGCGTGTGCTCCACACATCTGACCAATCACACGCAGCTTTCAGTTAATAATGTGGTGGGAAAACACTGAAAAAAAAAAGTTATCTCCACTTTTTTTGTGGAAACGGCAGGCAATTGGCCAAGCTGTATTGCGTTCTATTTTGGTGCTATTTTGTGATAATATAATAATTGGTTATAATAAAAGTTTCATTTATAAAGCATTGTTATGCAGCATTTTTACTCATCACAATTGCTTAACAATGTCAGTAATGAAACAAAATGTTATAAAATTAGGTTTTTAGGTCTATTAATTAATTAATAATGTAAAAAATATATATGGGGAGCCGTTTGGGAGCCGAAAAGAGCCGGCTCTCCACAGTAAGAAGAGCCATTAGAGCCGCACCTCAAAATAGAGCCGAAAATCCCATCACTATATTGTAAACTCCAATTTTACAATAAATTGCTGGCAGGCCTCCATCACCCGGGCCGCCCAATTGTTGTGGCATTTTAAGACAACAATACACTTTCATTTAAATTGTAACGTAATCACGCATGAATCCGTGATCTCGCAAAACAGACTCAATGTATTAAACATGAGGGCATGTCATTAGCACAGTAACGTTACACAAACACGGTAGGTAGACTCAGACAATGTACAACTACATAAACTAATACAGGGTGACCTAAACTAACAAAACACGTAATCAAACACATAATCAACAACAGCATGTCATAACACTTACACATAACGCGTATCAATAACGGAGCCGCTGGGGCTCATGGGAAGTAGCGCCGTCCCCCAGTGGGGGGTAAGCTTTCCAGACGCACCTAAAAGCCTTAAACTCTTCAGATTTCAACTTCCATTGTATAATTTGTATTTAACACAGTATCATACCTGAAAATGAGATAATAAATGAGAACACACAAACACGTTGTTTTCTCAGTGCTGTATTGCTGAATATGCCATGGCAATCGATTCAAGATAATAAGAGATCACATTAATCCTGTGTGGCAGGCGTCAGTGGCAAGTGCCATTAAAAGCTACGTGCTGGTATTGATGTACTATGAGCCAACAATGAGTTGTGTGAGCGGCAGGTGCCACTGGCGTTTAGCTACGTGCCACTCGCGTTTAGCTACGTGCCATTGCATACGCTGATGAGGCATCACACTAATGAAAAGTATTAATAAAAGTTACAAGAACACACGCCTAATGGTCTTTACAGTGTTTAGTTTTAGCATGAATAACACATCACAATTAATTCAATAGATATGACGACTTGAATTACATCTGTAATTCATGTTTTCGTTCATTCAAACAAGTATTTCGGAAACCGTAGCATAACATTTGGCTAGTCGTTCTCCCAACAAAACAAGCAATGAAAACAGTGTTACGTAGACCGATGGTGGAGCTACGTGCAGGCTAGTTAGCTTAGCAGAGTAGCCGCTTCTATGAGTGACTGCTGGAGTCATCGGAGGTGTTGCTATGTGCCTGTTTTGATCGGCATGCGCTGTAGCTGTGTGGCAGGCGCCACTAAACAGTGGCAGGTGCCATTCGCTAAGTGGCAGGTGCCATTGGCTAAATGGCAGGTGCCATTCGTTAAGTGGCAGGTGCCAGTACATGCCATTTCCGGCCGGCGGATCTGCCACTTCCTGCTGCCAGATGCCACTGAGGGACTGAACCCCTGCTGGAGTGTATGTGTGTGTGTGTGTGTGTGTGTGTGTGTGTGTGTGTGCGCGCGCGCGCAGGTACAAAAAGTCAACTTCTCCCCGTCGGGGAATCGAACCCCGGTCTTCCGCGTGACAGGCGGAGATACTGTCCACTATACTAACGAGGAACTGGAGAAGTAGGTAGAAGCAGTTGCATGCGGGCAGTTGTTGTTACAAGTGCTGTGATTTCTCTGTTGCTGTTGCAGGTACTGTGATCAGGGCCGGTGTTCCGTCGAGTTGTGCTACTTGTCGAAAAATGCTTCCAGTTTGCGTTTCCCATAAATTATACCACAGTTAGTTCCGACCCTACAATGTGATTGGTTGAGAGGCGATCTAGGAGTGCCAATATTACACGCTATAGCACTGTAACCGAAGCTCTCCATGTATTACTCCGCCACATACCGGTAACCTAGCAACGAAGCAGCGTTTACAAGCCAAACAGCGCAACTACAAACAAGCAGCAACATTATCAAAATTAATTACAGGGAGTTCGTTAAATATATTGGCTTCGAAAGCATTTGTTTCGATCTGAAACTGGAGGATGAAGCTATAAATGACCAGCCTGATTCCTCCAATGAGCCAAGGTTTGTCACGCTTACAAACAATGATTTGGATGACCTGGAAATGCAGAGAAACGAAGTTAATACCGTAAAACAAACGTACTGGGCTCTTAATGTATTTACATCCTGTTTAAAGAGCAACGACATTGCAGTCGATTTTAGTATTATCAACAAAAATGAAATGAATCAGCTTTTACGATGTTTTTATGGATCCGTCAGAAACGTGAAGGGAGAGTTATATAGCAAGAGCTGGACTGAAAAGATACCTGAACGAACCTCCAATCAGCCGTGGATGGTCAATAATTGTTGTACTTTATTTTTAATAAATACAACTTTATCAACAGTTGTTTTTGTGTATATTTACCGCTATAATATTTATTGGGTAAGGTTGTTCCCGTGTTGTGTAAGTTCAGCAGCGAGCCATTGAAT
This sequence comes from Brachyhypopomus gauderio, assembly GCF_052324685.1. Classification (NCBI taxonomy): domain Eukaryota; kingdom Metazoa; phylum Chordata; class Actinopteri; order Gymnotiformes; family Hypopomidae; genus Brachyhypopomus; species Brachyhypopomus gauderio. The sequence goes on along the minus strand of NC_135219.1, from coordinate 12,090,645 downwards.
GGAACTATTTTAACTGGCGGAGTATTTTTAACCAAACAAGTCGTCTCGTCCTCTTTAACTCAAAATCTTTCAATAAACAGCGATAATTGAACTGTGGTATAATCGCAATAATACACTCGAGGTTCGTGCTATAACGTGTAATATTGGCACTGCTGTGCTGCGGTCGTAGGCACGAGGCCAGTGTAATAGCAGTGCCAATATTACACGTTATAGCACGAACCTCGAGTGTATTATTGCGTAAATATAGCCTAACTCAGTATTATGACGCATTGTAATTATTGGTTGGTGTCTCGTCTGCTGCCAGATGCCACTGAGGGACTGAACCCCTGCTGACTGCCCGCCTGCAGCAGCTACTGCCTCTATCTCCAGTTCCTCGTTAGTATAGTGGACAGTATCTCCGCCTGTCACGCGGAAGACCGGGGTTCGATTCCCCGACGGGGAGAAACTGCGTTTTAGTCACAGCACACACACTTACCTTACTCTTTAAAAGTGAACATAAAATATGCATATGCATAAAATTATTAACATATAGAGAGGGTACAGTAGTGCTCTCACTGTCAAATAACCTATTTCATTTTATTTAGCAAATAATCATTACTATTATTTTTTTTTTCAGTCTACAGCAGTGGCGTTTATCCACTGTTTAGATGCAAATGGCAGTGCTCTCTGAAAAAAAAAACAATGATATACGATAAATATTTACCAAATATAATAGTTTTTTCCAGTTTTTCGGCCGTGAGAGCAGAAAGTAAAAAGTAAGAGTATGCGTGCTGTGACTTAAAGTCAACTTCTCCCCGTCGGGGAATCGAACCCCGGTCTTCCGCGTGACAGGCGGAGATACTGTCCACTATACTAACGAGGAATATAAGTAAACGCTCGTGGGTGATCAGATCGCAGCAGGGAAGTGTGTCGTGATCCTGTGTTATCGTTGCAGGTTTTCACTACAGCCTTCGACTCCATGGTCCACGTCGCCACACTTTCGCGCCAGCAAACCCGGCAGACTCTCAGCTTACTGATCTGCATGATAGAAGGTCTGGTGAGAGGAAAGAAAGAAATACCAAATCTCTTTTCCACTGGGTGTACGTTACCTCTGGAGGCGAGATTATCTTTCGGACAGAGACAAATCAATGAGGGATAACTCACGGCTGGCACATTCGCACAGAAAGGGAGTGATACCCCTGCTGGTGCACCTTGGCAAGGGGCGAAATGATCTGCTCATGCCCGCTCGAAGGAGAAACGAGATGTCCAGTGATGCTGGTGGAAACCAGACTCCTGTCAACTGATAGGCTGTTGTTTTTTCCCCACCCACTTGTTTCTTCCATATCATCTGCGCTCGTGCAATTCAGAGTCTTGTGTGCACGTGCCCAGACATGAGAGGCTGCCAAAAAAAGATCAAACAAAAAGATCAGCGTCTGGGCCTTTTATTCTACTTCCTGACAATGGGCTCTGGAACCAAGATCTGCATGTAGCACCAACCAAACTCAGCACACAGACACAGTTTTAAAGGGCCGTGTAACTGTTATCATGCTTTAGATGTCTGTATTCAATACTTAAAAAACTGTAAAGAGAAAAGTTTGTAAGTCAAACATTTTAAGGGGATCTTGTGTTTAAAAAAATCAAGTGTGCTGAAGTTGATATGTGTTCACAATAGTTCACAATAGTGCAAAATCTTCTTTCTGCTTTGTGTTGAATCTGAGGTTGATATATAATCCACCTTTCAGCATCTATATTGCATAACTGCAAAAAATCTGTTTGGTAATGTAAGCTAGGATTAGTCAACCAGACAGAAGACCTTTTTTCCATTGTCTGCTATTGGATACTGGTAAGGAGTTAAAGAGACAGGGATTGCCCTGAGGGGGATAAAGTTTTCCAACACTCCATACACTGTGACATGCCTTTGTCAAGGTGAACATAGCACATGTTGTTGCAAGTACAAAATTGCTTATCGATTGAAGGCACGTCATGATAGATGACATGTCTTAACCTGACCAAAGAACATCCACACCGCTGTGATGTTTCACAAAGAGAGAGCAGGAGAGAAAGAAAGGTGCCGTCTGGAGAGAGAAAAGTGATGTCGGCTGGTCTACAGCGGCAAAGGCAGAGTTGTAAGAGGAGAACATTTCTAAGGGGATTTAATTGCAGCCCAGAATTAAATAGAATGAAAAAAATGGCCAAACAATGGGTGTGGCTGTACGTCTTGACTAATGTGCTTATTAACGGGGCAAGGTAGAAAGATCAAGAGGAAAATTACTGGACAGACGGGTCATGCACAAGTAAGATAATTATATGTGTTTATTCAGTAGAGTTAGAAGGTAGCTCTGTGAGTAGACAGTGAGTTGTCAGTAGTACTGAGACATCGAACAAGGTAACGGAATGATTTTGTATTAGATTACAGTGAAACTGGTAAATTGTACTTACCATTTGCTTACGTTGAAGGCAGTTTTCTTTTGTGGAGAATAGCGCCATCTAGTGTACATCCATATGCTATATAAATGAATTCCTATGTAGGAATCCATGTAACAAACTTTTATTAAATATGTAAACTCCACCCAACATTTATTTATTCCTGATACGTTTGGTTGCATGTGTATATTGCAATTAAAATATGTTTGCCTTTTATACATTTCAAAGAAATTTGTTGGAAAGGAAAATCTTAATTTGTTATATAAGTTAAATGCAGCTAGGTCGCGTGAAACGTTTTATTGCGAACGAATACGGTTATTGAATTTAAAATGTACATATATACATGACAAAAAATGTTACAGTTTAACACTAATCTGTTAACTAAGCTCCCTTTCGATGAGGCTCAACGTGTGTTATTAATGTTAATCTAATATTACAGTGACGTTTTGTCCATTCTGTTATACAATGTGGATGTAAAATTGACACTTGTAACTTCGTTTAGTTATTGTGTTTCTGTACTGTGACGCTACAAAATACATTGACATAGTCAAATACTAAATATATAATATTATATAATATAAAATCTTAAGCTAGTGTTTCATGGAAGCAAAGTACAGAATACAGTACGGTCTACACAATGGGTTTAACATAAGTCAGTAGTACTAATACGTGTGATATCGGTCTAATAGTTAACATTGAACTTGATATATGACCTTGTTTACCAGGTTAGTACTGAAAAACATAACGCTATTGAAATATGCACGTTTGACCGGTCAAACAGCGTGACGCCGTGACGTATGATAACGCCATAATCGCAAACCACGCCCTCTTCGTTGTGTGCGACACAATCGCCGTACGTCCGAGACGACCTACATAAGCTACCTGGGTACGTAGCTAGCTAAAGTACTGTTGTTTTTTCTCCGAAAGCTTTTAAACACTCAGTTTTCTAACCGACTAAACTTATATATTCAAGCCGCTTCATCCAGGTACAATGCAGTATAAAAGTGTGTTCCCAAAATGAACACAACACAAGCTATCTGCTCACTCCTGTAGGCGCTGCCAAGTTGATACTCGTTTTCCTTTCACTTTGGAGTTGGCAATCCTAGCTATTCGGTCCACTTAGTTGGCTATCCTAGCTGACAGTATTCGGATGCACTTAGAGTATTTTATTCACACATTTGACTATGTATAGACTATGTATAGACGATTACACCCCGTCCGCGACTACACTGCATCCGTGTGTTTCTTGTTCAGGTTTGATCCACCGTAAGTGAGAATGGCGGTGCTGTCTAAAGAACATGGATATGTGGTTCTCACCGGAGCAGCCACGTTTGTCCTCATGGGTTATCTGTCTTATAAAGTGGTTAAGGCACGCATCAAGTATAACGTGCAGGTGAGTGTGCAGCGCACACCTATCCACACATCAACCGATGGAGAGGTTATATGGCCATTTATAAAAATTAATGTGGTAACAAATGAATTTCTCTTAATATCTTAGAAAATTGACGTTCCTTTATTCACAGTATCCCACAATGTACAGCGATGACCCAGAAAACGGCCAAATCTTCAACTGCATACAGAGAGCCCACCAGAACACGTATGTGTACAGCTGTTCACAGTAAAGAAAAACGGTGCCCGATGTTTAGATCGGCAGAGAATCACCTCTTTCTTTTCTTTGCAGTGTTGAGATCTTACCCATTTTCCTGTTTTGTTTGGCTGCTGGAGGAATAGAGCACCCGGTGAGTACAGATTAACACACACAAAAGAGACAAACTTCCTACAACTGTCTTCATGTTGTCCTCTGTGTTTGTGTGCCTTAGCGTCTGGCCAGTGCTTTGGGAACGGTTTGGATTATGGGTAGAGTTGTGTACGCACACGGATATTCCTCAGGAGGCAAGTAGTTCCTTATTCCCTTTTTCATTTTATACATCAGTTCTTCCTCTTTCATTTGTAAGTCTTGCATAAGTTTGATAGACACTTTATTAGACGTCAGTGATTATACAGACAGAATATTTGTGGCTACTGTGTAAAATACAGAACTACTTGGACCATAGGACTTTAAGTCAAGTAATAGATTTTGTGTATCTATATAGCTAATCCACTGTATAGTATCTGGTTTTGTGCATCATATCTGCAGCTGTCCCTCACGCCCTGCTGTGTTTTCTTGGGCAGACCCTGATAAGAGGAAGCGGGGGGCTTTTGGCAGCGTGGCCCTGTTGGGCCTGTTCCTGTGCACCATCAACTCTGGCAGAACCATGCTTGGGTGTAACTGCAAACCCAATTGGCTCAGGAAGTAATTTTAAAATCCTCTTTAAAAAAATTCACACTACTACTGTACACATTTTTAATGTGACGGACTGTTTTGTTAATAAAATGAATCACCATTAACTACAGTCATTTGTGAATATTTCTGAAGAGAGCTACCTGCAGGCTTAAAGACGACTAAATGCATATTCACTCATCCCTGTTTAGCTTATGTAAGCACGTTTTTGGTATACTACTGATGATCAATAAATAAACATAAAACAACAACCACTACTATTGTACAGGACCTGCAGGATCTTCTACCAGGTGGAATTCTTGTTTGTTCATTAAGTTCTGCACTTCAGCATCTGCCTGAGGTCCAAAGCCCCACTTCTTGAGCAACTCCACACGTTGTGCTGGAGGTGTAAGGAAGTACTCCCTCTGTCGTGGTGAATAGCTCTCCTTTGTGGGTATGATGTCTCGGTAGGTCCAGTCCTTCCAGCATAGGTTGAACTTCTCTAGCAGATTTATCCTGGCCTCCTGTGAAGCAACACAGTCAGGTGGCGCGACTTGCTGAAGTTCTCCGCCCGCTTCTAGATCTTTCCACACCATTAAAGCCCGGATGGCAAACCAACCGCCAAACTGAGGGTGTATACAGACTCCAAACATCTTCTGAAAGGAGGATGGAGGGACATTTTAGAAATAAAGACATAAATCCAAAATATCACTTTGTATACTAATAAATTTGTATGTTATGACTAAATTATATTGCATTCTGACATTTACACTGAGTTGGTAGTACACCGTTGCACAAATTCCGATGACTTGGCCATAACCTGACTGCTATAGGTAATATACATCAGGCCCACCAGCAATTCAGATATCAGTGTTCAGCTGAGGGTGGGAATGATCAAATGAAGTCTTAATTATTTTAACCGACATGATGGCTGGTGCTCTTAATATTGCCTCAAACTTCTTCCAAACAGCTATCATCTTTGGTTGTTTACAAGCGAATCATGCAAGTATATCATTCAAGCAAACAGTGGGCCAACCAGGTAAATCTCATCTGAATTCACTGGATTAGAATATTATTTGAAAACTACTCGAGATTTTATCCTGAACATGCATCCATGAAGTTTGTGGGCCATGTTGTCTTGGCACACATTGAGGTCCCAGATACCAATGAAGAACATCTGAATAGCATGGCTTGTCTGATAATTAACAAAGTTTGTCCTCTCATGGCTACACTTTACTTGCACTGGATCCAAATATTTCCAACATATCATAAGGAGTTAATTGAGGACTGGAACAAATCTGCAAGTTTGCCCAAAGGTTGGGTGGTTTTTATTACAGGAAATACCAGCAGAGTTGAATATATTCCACAAGTGCATGTCCTCTGGAAGACAGTCCTTCACCTTGCTCCCCCATGGTGGATCTTTGATGTCTGACGGCCGGTAGTAGCGTGCTGCTCCGGCCACGTGGGCAGCCGTCTGAGCCAGGAACTTTGGCTTCCTGCTGGGCAGCATCTCATAGTCATACTTTATGTCCACACACTGATCTGGAAAATGCTGGGAGGACAGTAAAATAACAGATTAGATTATGGAGGCTGCAGGGGACTATTAATGGGATGAAGGGTTTTATATATTTTCCTCACACCTGGGACAACTTCTACATGTGAGCGTGTTTGTCAGATGTACCTCAGAGACACAGGAGTAGATGGAATGCGCTACACACTCGTCTATAGGATCTCTAATGCTTTCCCAACAGCCTCTATGCAGGAAGGGTATGAGCGTCTTCTCAAACATGGACGGGGTGCTCAGGATCACTACTGCAAGAGTGTCCGCTGAATACATGAGGTGATGGGCCGGAGAAACAACCTCGTTGTACCATCCAATCTGCACAGAAACATATACGTCCAACTGAGGACTTGGAATTATATAACCTAGATAGCTAACCAATTTGGCTGCTTGCTTTCTATTAATGTTTCCATACGGGTAATATTGCTGAGAAATTCCATGTGCTACAAGTGTTACGTCGCTGTCAAAGACTTAAAATGGCCAAAAGGGTCGCGAATGAGAAGTATATATGCACAATCCAAGTTAAAATATTTTTGTCAAAGCCCACAAAGTTCTGAAGACTAGTTACATAGAAAACGCCAACTAGATAACTAGATAGGTAGATACACATCAACTGGAGAAACTGATATCAATTCAAGCAACTGAATTTATTAATACCGAATAACTCTTTAGAACAAAGACTCTACCTTGAAAGGATAAACTTCAAACCCCAGTGAATTCAAAGACTCGCGGAGAGTCCGAACAACACTTTCCACATTGTCACAGGGCGTCGCCATATTAGCCCACACTTACCGACCGATGGGTAATTGAGTTCTAAATCCCCTTCAAATATTGTTCAAAACATGTGATTCATTATTAAAATCTCCAACTCATAATAATAATGTTTACTTAAACAAACATATTTTCTGTAACGTATTTTACGTTTATATGAAAGCAAACTATCCAAGCATTAAAAAGGAAAACAATTTCGTTGTTTTCCTTTTAAACTCCATTTCCCAGAATCCTCACGCAGCGCGAGTGTTGCGGGAACAGTAGTTCACACTGCTGTTAGCAGGTCGTGAGCTAGCTAGCTGGATATGTGAGGGTGATTTTGTTGTATTTCTTCGTTGTCCAGTTATTGTAATACAACGCAGTAACATCTGTTTAAATGTCCAGAAGAAACCAAGACAAGTTCTCATAATCATACTAGAGTCTCTGAGAGTTGTGTAGCTTCCTAACTCGCTCAGCTAACTAGCTTAGCATCTCAATAGCAAGTAATAAATGTAGCTAATACTTATTATAATTATATGCTCATACTTATTATATTTGTTTGCAACTATAGCTAGCACTGATTGCAAAGGCTTGCTGCTTTATGTTGATGGCTACAAAAATGAACTGGGATAATGAGTTGAGTTCAATCATGTCGGCAACTGATGGCAGCGTTGCTAAAATACGGGTAAGGCTCATAATGCTGTAGATATGTACTTAGCTAACCTGAAATAACGTTCACAGGTGTACATCGACAGAGACACCACTAGGTGGCGTCTCACTGTTTACCTTTATTCCAACTTTGCTAACTTGTAATAATTTTCAGATATATAAATTATTATTTCACTTTGTGTTGAAAGGAACGCCTTATTAGGCATGGAAGAGTTTCCAAATCAAATGAAGGTAATTCTGCAGCTTTTTTTTATGTGTGTGTTTAAATTTGTAGTTCCGAAACTTGAGACTCATTGTGTCATTGTTTGACTTCATTGTTGCATGTCATTTCCTGTTGCTGTGCTTTCGCAGGTGTGCACCCGCCGAGCGAGAGGAGTCATGCTGGGGGCTTGGATCTCGCTACGCCCCCGACTCTCTCCCTGGTTCCCCCTGCTCTGGGGGCTGTGCAGTGGGCAGACCTGGCAGTTATACAGGCCCAGCTCCACAGCCAGAGACAGGTCTGCCTCACACCTATCTGCCTCCTACCCGTGTGAGGGCGTGAGTGCAAGCTCATGAATGAGAGAGTGCAGCTGATGTCGTTGGCTTATTATCTGGATCATGTATATCTGGATTGCATTATATGGCTTTATATCCATTTTATATACTCTTGTTTATGGACAATGTGATGCTTATGATGCAGGCAATTGATTGGCTAACACAGACCTTGCGGTCAGTAGAGAGGGAAAGATGTGCTCAGCAAAGGCAAATTCAGACATTACAAGGTGAGTTTTCACTTTGTGCTTTGTGCTGAACCAGACAGCTACACTTTTGTTTGTCTTCTCACTTTTTGGGTTGTTTTGCTTTTGTTGTTAGGTTGGGTTTTATAATACTATTACCTGGTGTAAGCCAATCTCCATGGAATGTAGCTTTAAAAAAAACACCCCAGGCACTTAAGTGTGTTTGTGTGTGTGTGTGTGTGTGTGTGTGTGTGTGTGTGTGTGTGTGCTTCCAGAGGAGGTGAGGATGCTTTGGGAGAGGCTGGAGGTGCAGGAGCGGGACTTGGAGAGGGGCCCCGGGGCCGTGAGGTGGCCAGGGCAGGTGAAGAGGGAAGTGGGGGGAGAGCTGAGCAGCCTCAGAGGCCATGTCGACAGGGCAGTGTTGCTAGGCAACCAGGAGGAAAGGTCAGTGGAGTTGGAAGGGAGGTGCCATGTCACTCTGGCTTTAAACAGCAGCCACGCTCAGCCTAAAGAGAGTGTGTGCGCTGAGGGATTCTTCCCTCACACACACACACACACACACACACACACACACACACACACAATGCATGTGCACACTGACTGGTTCATGTTTCAAAGAGTGAGTAGAAGTGGTGGAATCCTGCACTTTGAGCATTATTCTGTGTGTGTGTGTATGTGTGTCTGTATTGTTTGAGATTTGTATCATCTTTGGGTTTGTTGCTTCAGTTTCAGGTCTAAACTGCAGCAGGAAGAGGTGGAGAAACTCAGAAGGGAGATGGAGCAACTCAGGAAACAACTGAGTGAGTTCAGTCAAATGTGCACACACTCTCCCACTGTACACAGATGTGCACACACTCTTCCACTGTACACAGATGTGCACACACTCTCCCACTGTACACAAATGTGCACACACTCTCCCACTGAACACAGATGTGCACACACTCGTCCATATATATATATATGTGTGTGTGTGTGTACACATTTCTATATGTGCACACTGACAAGTTCATTTCTCAGAGAGTGAGTGGAAGTGGTGGAATCCTGCACTCTGAACGTGTGTGTGTGTGTGTGTGTGTGTGTGTGTGTGTGTTTGTAGTGACACAGGAAGAGGATGTGTACCAACAGCAAGCAGATGTTAGAGAAACAAGGAGACAGTATGAGCATAGTTGTAAGGTAGGGCCTGCTGGGAGCACTGGTTCAGCAGTGCTGGGCTGCTTAAGGCAGTGTGAACACCGGTGTGATGTCGCCAGCCACTGGCCTGCCCCAGGTCTCCTCTGTGATGTCACCTCCTGAGCGTCTGGTGTCTCTGACACGTCTCGTCTGTACAGACGTGGGAGAGCCTCGCTGACTCCTGCTCCACACACACCGCTGACCTGGCCAGGATGCTCACGCAGCACCAGCAAGCGCGGATGGATGTACGGGAACTGAGGTATGCACACACACACACATACACACACACACACACACACACACACACACACACACACACACCAACAGAGTAGCCTGAAATGACCCTGTCACCTGCTGCTTTCTTTGTTCTCTTGGCTTTGATGCGTGTGTATGTGTGCGCGCATGTGTGCGCACGCGTGTGTGTGCACGTGTGTGCACGTTTGTGCACGTGTGTGTGTGCGCACGCGCGTGCGTGTATGTACGTGCGTGCGTGTCTCTTGTGTGTTTGTGTACGTGTGTGTGTGTGTGTGTGTGTGTGTATACGTGTGTGTGTGTGTGTGTGTGTATGTGACTTTGTAGGCTGACAGTATCTGAGCTGAAGGATAGTGTACGAGATCTGGTGCTGAGAGACAGACTACCCTCGACTTCAGATGTGCCACAGAAATCAAGTAACACACACACACACACACACACACACACACACACACACACACACACACACACACACACACACACACACACACACAGTGCTGTCTGTTTTCCTCTTGTCTTCCCTTACCTTCTGCCTTTTCCAGTGGCAGCTGTTTCCGTGGAGATGAGTCCCCAGAGACAGATGTTGTCAAGGTCGGACTCTGAGGATGGCTTCAGCCCTACCCCCAGCCTCGGGGAGGTGAGCTCAGATGACCTGGAAACATCTTGGCTAGGAGAAGCAGGTTAGAAATACACACGCGCACACACAAACAATAACAATCACCTTTATCTCACCCACATGCACTAAGTAATCAGGTTAAGTTGTGCAACTGTGATTCAGAGGTTGTGGTGCAACTGTACACTGTTTTGCAGTTTGCACACAACAGTTTGCACCACGTATGGACACACCGTGTCCCATTCGCATAAAAACACAGACCTGCTGGGTCGAGAGTTCAGAGTAAAGCTCTCGCTCCAGAATTATCAGGTGGAATTAATTCCAGATCTGTTTTTTTCCTGGTTGTTACTGAAGGTGCTTTCTTCATTTGTCTTTTTGATTTTTCATGATCTCTCGTATGTGCAGGTAAATGTGTAAACATACATGAATTGTTTCCATGATATAGACAATATTTGAGACCCTATACAACACTCTGTTGGAAAAATGTTCTGTGTAAACAGCAAAGCCGAAATTCTTGTAGACTGGGTGCAGGATTAGAATGTGTTAACAGATCACTGAATCAAGAGCTGTGATGAGAGATAAGATTCAGATTGTTGTTCTGGTTGCTGCTTATTGTAGTTAATGGCCGTTTGGTGTACACACTTAATGGAGTTCCCCAGTGATGATGTCAAGACATTGACTTACTTGGTTACAGTTGTTTTTGTTGTCATGTTTCATCTCCATTAAGAGAGTTTGTTTGTTCCAAAAATGTAACTATATGGAACTGAATGATGTACACTAAAGCCTCAGATTTCAGAAGCACACACACACACACACACACACACACACACACACACACACACACACACATACATGTCAACACTGATATTCTTGCATAATGCATTATTACCAAGTGCTTTTTAAACGAACATTCTCTCTCTCTCTCTCTCTCTCTCTCTCACACACACACACACACACACACACACACACACACACAGCTGGTCTGTTCTGTATTTGCTGATAAGTTCTCATATCTGCATGGGTTTGCAGGCCTGTGCCCCAGGCCCTGTAGATCCAGCACTCTGCTGTGTCCTGTGGGCCATGAGGATCTGCAGAGGACTTGGAAGGAAAACCGGACTTGGACTGTTTGCAGCCATCAGTGCACTTCACGCCTTAACTTAACTAGCTGATTTTTCTTTTAAACATTTTTCATTTCAGCCCCAAAACAAAGAAGCCATGGGGAAGGTGCACGTTTGAGCATGCCAGGAAGTGACATCAGTGATGCTGGAAGTGGCCTCGGCAGTAACCATGACGATGGAGGTGGCGAGGTGGAAGGAGTTTCGGACAGTTCTGCAGATCTCAGTCTCAGTGACCTTTGACATTAGAGACAGAACGCAAGCCATGAGTTAACAACCGCCAATGCAAATCTCACAGATTCCCGTTTAATAATACACTGATGAAAATGACTGGCAGACCCAATGAGGAACCTTGGTCTTAGCGTGTTGATCTGTGTCATCTGTTTGTGGGGCCACAGCAGGTGTGTTAACGCACCTGTAGGAGTTTGAGCTTCTTTTTAAAGGTGAAGGCAGCATGGTTGTCCACAGACTCGGGTAAACCAAGGACGAGTGCACTGAAGGAGAGCAGGAGTCCCGCTAATGGACAAGACACCTCACCATCTCTCCTGCCCATATTGTGGAGTCAGTGCTCTATTTAACCAGCGCTAGGAGACAGGAGCCCGATGGAGAGAGTGGTTCTGTGGGACAGAAGCCCAATGGAGAGAGTGTTTCTGTGGGACAGGAGCTCGATGGAGAGAGTGTTTCTGTGGGACAGGAGCTCGATGGAGAGAGTGTTTCTGTGGGACAGGCCAGGAGCTCCTCGTGTTCCCCGGGGCCTCGGCCTCTGTCGGAGTAACCATTACTGCCAGATTACAGTTACAATTACCATTACTACCATTACTGCCAGAGGCTGTTGTTTATGTTGGTAGTGGTAAAGCTGCATCAGACACCCCCTGTGTAGCACACCACTGCTTTGTGTGTGAGCAGACAGTCTAATAGACAGCTTTAGTAAATACACAAGAAGCATATACTCTTGTCAATAAAACCTTTTTCTAAAGAGCCTTTTTGTAGTGTTGTATGTATGATAGTACAAATTTTGATAGTGTGGATTGCAGTTATTGGTGGGTGTTGGTGTGTGTGTGTGTGTCAGAGGTAAGAAGTAAATGGTGTACTTGCACTCTTTATTAAATGCATAAAAAATCTCGAAACCAGTATTTTTTTCTGACTTTTAATAATAAAAACACAGACATCTTAAACAACAGAAAATGGCTGAATTACTACACCAATCAACACCTTTGGCACAGTTCAACAACAACAAAGACAAAAGTCGAGACCATAACTACTTACTCGTGCAATAAAATCAAACACAAAAGGTAGGAGTTGTGTTGGTGCATTACAAAATGTGGGTCCCATGAAGCCAGAGAGAGAATAATCATACAGCTGTTGCACAATGACAGTCATGAATGTGTGAGGTTTTAACTGAAACATTCATGTGTGTGAGGTGTTAATAAAGTCTTGTGTGCAGCGAGTGTGAGTGGTAACTGGGTAACCATAGCTATGGTGAGTAACGGCCACATAATCCTGACCTTAACACACAAACAAGGTGACACTGATACACAATATAAGGCTTTTCAGCTGGTCACAACTGTAGTCACTACAGTGAAGGGATTTTTTTTTTTTATTTTGTCGAGTGCTTGGACGGCTTTCTCCTGGTCCCAGTGACTGATCCTTCCAGACTTCAGTAATATAAAGCGATCACCAAATGAATCAGCTGCAGAGAGACAGGGATGGTCACATGGCCATGCAAGTGTCCAGTGTGTGGTTTGTAAGGACCAGCTGCTGTGTCCGTTCCAAACCGTTGTCCCTGTCTCCAACTCCCACAATCCCTCCAGTTGAAGGTGAGGGGCAAGCACAGACTCGTGAGCGTTGAGTGCCGCTCAGACGTGAGGCTACATTCCACACGGTGTGGTGATTTGGGACTGAAATGGAATGACGGTTACTTTTAATTTGGTATCGTCTTACAGCGTATAACCAATGAAGGCCCCAGGCGTTGTGCTCTGGTAAATTCTGAGCAAGCAATCAACCAGGAGCTCTGAAACACGTGCTGGTGCATCCGATACAAATGGCCCTTACAAAAGTGTGATGACGATGATGAATCTGTTTTCTTAAATCTCCAAACAAACAAAGCCCACAAAGTTATCTGAGAGTCATGAGAATTTCCCACAAGGGCACAATCTTGCCTGGCCTCAATAAGTGCCACAATCTACCATACAGAAAGGCACCAGAAGCCAGCAGGGAGTGGAAAATGACTTTTTCCATGGAGGAGTTAAAAAGGGTGATTTAATGGACAACTGCATTTGTGGTTGTGCCTGAACCCAACTTCACTGACACGGACTCAGAACTGTACGTATGGCACTACGTACTCAAATGTAAATTCTCATGTTGGGAACGTGTGGATTCAGACTTGCATGTTCATTAATCAATTAAATGCTGTGATCTTACATTTTTTTCATGTCTCTGAGCCACTTTCCTCGTCAAAGAGATTTCAAATTTGGAGGTTTACAGTGATAATATGAACAAAGACAAGATCTTACAATCGGGTTTCTTAGCTTTCTCTCTCCTATTGATCCTGCCGAATTGATTTACTTCATGGGCATACAGCTCTCAATTTTTTCAGCTTTATAACAAATGAAGGGGTAACGTCATGCGTTTATTGTTTTAAAAACTCTGTGTACTTTTGAATTAAATTATCAGTTTTTCTTATACATCTGAGCAGGACAGATCAAAGTTTGCTTTGATTCTCCCACTAAACAAATCATTAAAAGCTACGCCTATAGCAACCAACACGGAAACCACAAACACACTCCCAACACAAGCAGTTAAACACAGACTATAGCTTTTATATATTCCACTTACATCTGGACCAGAGCTTTGATATTCTGTGGTAAAGGCACACTGATCCTTTGGACATTATTCTGGTTAGCCCTACATGCCTCATGTGTTTCAATCAAACAACGATTCTTGGATTCAATCTGATAAGAGAAACTGTCATTTGTGTAACGGGTTTCAGTAATGAACTTCCCCATCAGAGGGAAGGACCAATGGGCATATGTTTAAATAGAATCATTCACCCTCAGTGTGAGGGATTTAAAATAGCACTAGACTTAGCATTTCTTTGGCTCAGTCAACAATACTCATTTTCCTTCTTTCAAAGAAACAATAATATCAAATATTAACCTTGTTTATAATGGTATCACCCCCCTCCCCCCAAGCACTGACACAGCCCCTCAAAAAGTGTCAGCAGCCGCTAAATTACGAAAAACATTTTTTCAAAAAATCTTTTCATTTTCATTTTCCTTTTTTCCCCCCCAAGGAAGGCCTGGTGTCAGGGAAGAAGATCTCAGAAAGGTCTGTGTCTCATTTAAGGCTCAAAAGGTTTCTCACAGCCGTCTCAGTAGCTGTACATGGAGAGTGGAGTGTCCTCCATCATATCGTCCTACAAAACAAAACATTAATATGTAACTAAAGGGCTTCCTTAAAATACTACATACATATAACATATAACTAGAAGGCTTCCTTAAAATACTACAAACATATAACATATAACTCTAGGAGTAACAGATAACAGAATAAATTTGAAATAACAAGTTACAGGATTTGTTACAACTATGATTCATTCATAACATTTTTACATTAACTACAGGACAATGTTTAAGGGTCCATCCATCCATCCATTTACAACTGCTTAACTCTTATTTTTAAGGATTTTTTCTAAAATCAATGGTAAAATCAGGCCAAGTCTTGGAGTAGAAATTTTGGACTCACCATGGGAAGATCCTGGAGTCGGCGGAACTCAGGATGCTCGTTGCGGTGTCTGAATTTCAGGAATATTACAAGCGATATGATGGCTGTGGTCAACACAAAGACGGAGACCAGAGTGGCCAGGAGGGGGTCCAAGGAAGCACTGGACTCTGAGAACGCATCAGAGAAAAGACGCATTTCAGTATATCTCGGCACCATTTCAAGATGTAGCTGAACCAAGATGTAGCTGAACCACGATGTAGCTGAACCAAGGGTGTAGAATTAGCATGTATGGAAGAGACACGTCCCCACCAATGTCAAGAGCAAATCTACACCATTGAGATGAACCATGGATGTTTGGAGATGAGGATTAGTAAAGATTATTCAAAATGTTAGACTGAAAGTTGAACATACTATAACACTGTATTCTATAAATGTGTACATGCTGGCGAACGTAAAATGGACACAAATTAAGTGTTATATCACGATCTATCGATCGCCGGTGGTTGGCGCCAGAGCGAACTAGTAACTTATTGAATCATATATGTGGATCAGAGGTAAATAAACTGGATTTTTTTTTCAGCGTGAGATATCGGAAGTGTGGCGTGAGAGCGTGTGAAAACGGTCAAATGCGTGTGTCTCACGCTCAATGCATGAGAGTTGGCAACGCTGAACTTTAATGGTCTATTTAATGCACCATTTCTCTGTAAAACCACTGGTTCCCCTGTAAGTTCCCCAGTAAGGTAAGAGCATGAGGAGGATGCACAGTCATGCTGGGTTACACGGAAACTCAGAGTGAGCTCACACTCTAGACTGAGATACCATGAATTATTGTGCACAGAGAGTGTTTATAGACCTGTACAGAAGTGTGTGTGTGTGGGGGGGAGGGGCTTGGGGGGTGTTTGTATGTGTCTGCTTGCACTATATTGACGCACAGAGTCGGCAGTGGCACAAAGCCCTGTCTGTTCTTTTGTTTAGCTGGCGGAAAGGCGTCCCTGCCTCTGGCCTGCCTCACAGCCTCCGAAGGTATAATCATACTCTTGTTCTCCACACACGCACGCACACACACACACACACACACACACACACACACACACACACACACACACACACACACACACACACACACATACATACACACACACATGCACACACACATGCACACACACACGCACACACACACGCACACACATACATGCACACACATACATGCACACACATACATGCACACACACACGCACACGCACACACACACACACACACACACACACACACACACACACACACACACACACACACACACACACACACTCATATACTATCAGCGTGGTCTCTGGATGGCCCTTATTCAGATCTTACTAAGCGCTTGCTGCAGGTTTTGTGGACAGCTTGGTTTCAATTGCACAAAGAGGCAGATGTCCAGAGAGAGAGAGAGAGAGAGAGAGAGAGAGAGAGAGAGAGAGAGAGAGAGAGAGAGAGAGAGAGAGTGTGTGTGTGTGTGTGTGTGTGTGTGTGTGTGTGTGTGCTGCTGCATTTGGATAATGACAGTAAATAACAGACCACATGATTTATCATACTAAACTAATCATGGGCACAGTGACATGGCAACTATCTCAGATTCAGATGAGAACATGCACACGCTCCAACGGATGTAAGCCAGACCCACACCCGCGTAGGGGGGACACTTATCGACAAACACCCACTCACCATCGTCCCCGACGTTAAGCTCAGACGGGGTCTCTGCAAGTGCTTTGGCGTGCACAGGAGTGCTGATAGCCTCCGTGACCTGGGTGGTGGAGGTGGTGGTGGTGGAGGTGGTGGTGGTGGCTGCAGCGTGTTTAGCAGAGACAGTTGAGGTCTCGTGCCACGTTTGAACAGCGGTGGTCTCCGCGCTGGTGGTCGATGTGTTGTGGCTGGTAGCAGGACCCTCGGGCCTTGTCGTAGCAGCGGGAGGATGGGACTCCGTGGGGGGTGATGATGTGCTGGACTGGGGCTGCTCCTTGGATGCCCGGGTGGTCTGGAGGGTGGAATGGGCCATCACGGTGGCAGCTGGTGGGCTGGAGACAGTCTGATTATCTCCAGCTGAAGGGTCCATTCTGTTTTGGCTTTCTGTGGTGTTCAGTGGAACGTCTGTACTGTTCTCTGTAGTCCCAGGGGTTGCTGGCGTAGAGGTGTCAACACAAGAAACACAATCAAACAACCACATATGAGCTCAGTCAACTGAAGCATTGCATGCTCAACCTGTAGCTAACTAAATATATGTCAAAGGAAATTACAGTATTCGCCTAGATTACAAATGACAACATTAGCTTATATTAGAGTTCAATGACAACATCATCTTAGATATTAAATTATTGATATAATTAGAGTTTCGCTATATTATTATCTAACATCCTGAAGAGGAAATGATCACATTAAGCTTGCCTGAGTAGTGAATCAGATCATAAAATTAATTAAAGTCGACTAGAAAATGTAATATATGCCACGAGAGCCCTGATTTTCTAAAACAACACAAACAATTCTTTAGCATATGTGAGAAAAATCAACTTTAGAAACTCTGCATTTGTTCTGTATTGCATTTAGACATCCCAAACTGGCAGAGATCTCACATAGCTGGGACACATAGTATTGACACACAGAACCCCAGACACTAAACAGAAGAACCCAACAGTGGGTTGAATCACTCTGTCTGCTTTTACTGTATTAACCCTTTCCTGAGTCCCACTCACCCCTAACACCGCATCTAAAGTTCCTATAAAAGCCTTTGAGCGTAACCGCAGAGTGAGAAAGTACAGTGCAGTTTAATTGGACTCAGACAGTGCTGCTCACAGCCAATCAAAACGGTGTTCAGCTTTGTTCTAAATGAACCATCTGACATGGTCATGTGATCGTGTGTCTGTGGATGTGAGGATGTGGGTGAGGGGGAGGGAGAGAGAGGCTCTACATGGACAGTATGCTGCTCACATGGGTGAGACGGCTGGGGGGAGAGAGAGAGGCTGAGAAAGGAACGTACATGTGAAGTGGAGGTGTGGAAAATACAGCGAGAACAAGTACAAGCGTGTGTGTGTGTGTGTGTGTGTGTGTGTGTTTGTGTGTGTAACTAATGTCTGACAGAAAATGAGAACTTTGCTTTGTGAATCATGCCTCTCACTTTCACGTTGTGGTGGTGATGATGATGATGATGTGTGTGTGTGTGTGTGTGTGTGTGTGTGTGTGTGTGTGTGTGTGTGTGTGTGTGTGTATGTGCGTTTTAGAGAGAGAGAGAGAGAGAGAGAGAGCCAGCTGCTGTCAGTGGAGTGTGATCGGAGGTGTTTTCCAATTGCACATGAACAGTACTGTCAGCACCATTTCAGACTTCTCCAGCTTCCTGTCAAATCTCACACTACATTTAGTGCCGCTGCCTCCCCCTCCAGGTCCCTCCAGGCCTCTATTGTACCTCTGCAGGGAGGGCTGTTTGATGCCATTGTTACACAAATACAACAGCCTGGCTACACAGCCCTGATCAACCAGGACTTTATAGCTACTAACACCTTCAGACAACTTTCTGATTCTTCAACAACTGTCCTGCCTCCCTGACTGGGCCTCCGTTCACCTCCACTGTAGACCTGCTCCCTGCTCAGCTGCTACAGAACCCCCCTGTCCATCACGCTGCCAGCTGAGACCACACGAGCTGCCGATTTAAAAATAACCCCCGGTCTTTGACCTCTGCGTGAAGAGGATCTGTGTTGAAAAGTGTCTGGCACGGGCCGCGAAGCGCCCACATGGCAATGAACAGAGAGGGAGAATGATATTTATATAGGGAGAGCACAGGGCTGGTCTGTTTGTGCAGTTAAGACACTCAGCCTGTGGCTAAGAAGGAACACTCCTACAAGCTGTCCTGGTTGCAGTGTTTGGCACTGTGTCCAGGCTACAGCAGGCACACTGAACCACAGTCCACCGCTCTGTGTCCATGCATGAGCTCCCATAGTGACATATCCACTCGTGACAAAGAGCACGTGGACCGAAATAGTGCAAAAATGTCATGGACATATTTCCTTCCACAGCAGAACATAAGCAGGTGCAGAGTACAGAGCTTTAAACAGCTAGAAACGCCCTCACCTGAAGCATCTGTGGTGCCTGTGAGGGTGGTGTTGGAGGCGTTGGAGGTGTTGGAGGCATTGGAGGTGTTGGAGGTGTTGCCATCGCCTGGGGCGAGGCTGCCATTCACGGGGGCTCCTGCAGAGGCTCTGACTGTTTCTGACGTGATGTTAAGATGAACGGCCGTGGAGTTCATGAGGGAATCTGGCTGGCCGGTGGTGGAGGTTTGAGGAAGTAATGAGCTGGCTGGTGGGGTGATGCTTGGAGGAAGAAGTGGAGGTATGATGGACCCATCGTGATCACCTGATGGAGGAGGGTTAGAAAGCATCCAGGGTTAGAGTTAGGTATAGATCCCATAACTGCATGTCACGCATTAAGACCCAGCATCACAGTGACCTGTGTAAAGTAGGAGGAAAATGGCTTGCAGGACTTCCTGAGGGCTTGTGGGAGACTGTAATCGGCCAATCACATGGCCGCGAGGGCTAGCAGCTGGCAGGGAAGTTTAGACAGTGCATGCAGAGCATAGGTGATGGACCTGTATGGCCGATTATGTGCAAAGAAGGCAGGGAGAGAAAGAGTGATCAAGAGTGACATCGGGGGAGGAGATGAGATGGTGAGTCGAGAAAACGAGGACCATGAGGGGTGATATTAAAAGATGGCTCTAACACATCCATTATTCAGGGCAGTCTGGGTTTTCCAAATGGAAATGAGTGGTATCTGTCCATCATAAATAAAGAATGAGAAAATGTGTTGTGAGGACATTAAAATTCTAGATGTTTGCTGACTCATTCAAACATCTCCAAAGCACACGTACTGTTTCTCTATAGCCCACAGTAATGCTCATGCAATCTGCATAGAAGGCCAATAACAGCTTCAGGGCCTGCTGCAGTGGTGGGAGAAGGATTTGTTCTTTATGAGTTTATATTTACAGAAACAAAATAGGTTAATAAAAAACAAGAAAAAGTAGGTTGAGAGTATTTCTAGCTATTTGAAGATAAGTTTGATTCACACCACACAGCAAAACGAAGTTATTGTCAGCTTCTAGGTACAGTATACGAAAAAGTAAACACTTTTATGAAATAATACAGACTGCACCGTTCTCATACAGAACATCTCATAGTCTTATGCTACTGTAGCAACCAGTGAGTCCGACAGTGTTATCAGTGCAGTCAGGCTGATCTGATTTGTGTAACTCTACAGTCCTTCCTGCTCCTGCCTCTCATGCGCCTCGATCCTGCAGTGAGAGAAACGTACAGGCCCAGCCGACTGTTCCACCATCACTCAGCACCCGTCCCCAGCTCCTCCAGCTCACTTCTGGGACAGGTTGCTGTCTGGTCATTGGGAAAGGAGTCAGCACTGGTCAACACTTGCTCTCCTTATCTCCCGGGCCTCTATTTCTGGCATTCGGGCCTCTTTTTAGCCCCTCCCTCACATATTTTAGCTCCTCCCTCAAATATTTTAGCCCCTCCCTCACATATTTTAGCTCCTCCCTCAAATATTTTAGTCCCTCCCCCACATCGTTTAGCTCCTCCCTCACATATTTTAGGACCTCCATCACATCTTGCCTTCAGTAATGCATTTCCTTGCTTATTCTTCCCCCTCCACACTCCTGTGGCCATTTTGAGAAAAGCCAGAGACTCTGTGTTAATGTCATTAGAGCCCTGATACAGAGAGGCATGCCACTTTGACACCAGTCCTCATCATTCACACACACACACACACACACACACACACACACACACACACACACACACACAAACACACACAGAGAGAGAGAGAGAGGAATGGAGCTACGCAAAGGTTTCAGCTGGGTATGACTGCACAGAGAAGATGTTTTGTAAGTTACACATACTCGATAAAATCCAGTGACACCCAAACACAGACACTCCTCCCTCTTATCACTCTCTCTCAAAATGACTTCTGGTAACCAAAGATTTCAGTGTGACCATCTCTCTCTAACTGGAGCTAGCTAACTCCCTCTCTGTCTGTCTGTCTGTATGTCTCTCTCCCCCTCTAACTTGCTCTCTCTCTTTCTCTCTCTCTCTCTCTCATACACACACACACACACACACACACACACACACACACACTCATAGACCTGTAGGTCAGTCTCCCGGGGGAGACGTTTGTACACAGGCTCTCCTCCAGACCCTGAGAGCAGAACTGAGCACCTCAGGCCAAGCGCCACAATAATGGCACTGTTCCTCAAGACCTGCAGCCCAGCCTCAGTGGCCCCACCTGGGGAGAAGATTGCCCGAGAGCCCCCTGCCCCAGGAAAACCACGACTTACGCTAACGCAAACACACGCTTCATGCATCTTGTATATCCCAACCGCGGGACACAAGGCCAGCATTTATCATGAGCAAGTAGGCTTCGCACTGTAGTGCAAAGGCACTGGGTTTTGAGCAATGGTGCATTTTGAGATTTTAAGCTAATGCAAAGAGTTTGTTGTAGCCTGCCAATATTTATACAGTCATATAGCCCTAGTTTGATACAGCTTCTGTGTCTGCCCTAATACCAGACGTACACTGCAGATGCTTGAAAAGTCAGTGGGGCAGTGGCACACTTTGTTCACCACTATCTCACCAGAATATCTCTGAAGAAAGAAGCCACCCACGTTAGAGAGGCACTCAGTGGCATTTAGCTGCATCTCATGCTGGTGTAAGTGGGAGTTCATAAACCAGGGCTGAAGAGGCTCAAGAACTTTAGCCCCGCCCCTGGCATGGCTTTAGCCCCACCCCTGGCATGGTCACAGCTCTGCACATGGCCTCCTGCACTTTTCCAACTTGCACCCACTTGCATTCTAGTGGCTTCTCAGAAAGAATCGCCTCATGGTCCTAAAGTTATGCTCATTCTGTAAGAATATATGACTGACTACAGGTATGATTACATGGTACAGCATGAATACTTTGTAAGGCTAATATATAATGTTATTATATATTTCTTATTTCTAAGCATTTTAAATAATATTTTAAAATATATTTTGTATTATAATTTTTATCATGTCATTATATTTTCTCCAAAATCCATTTCAAATGAGAAAATCCATTTCAAATGAGAGATAAACAAGAAATGGTGGCACACAAAGAGACAAAAAGACCAGCACAGCAGCTGTTACTGGACCTTTAGTACCAAAACACTGAGGTCCATTTCTGGAGTAATTTTAGGATGCTCTATAGTTGGGCAACTATCAGTGTATGAAAAACAAAAATGACTAACAGGAAAAAGTGGTCAACTGTCATTTATGCATTGCATGGAACAATGTGTAGGGTTTTTTTCTTACACAGAACATTTTGGAAAGAGTGTGAATAACAAAATTTTCCTGTTTGTCACCACACAAGTGTTTCTCTTTGTTGGCCTTCAAACAAACAGTTTACAGAACACAAAACCATAAGAGAGGAAGCAGAACAGAAAAACGTGTTTGTTGTGAGAGGTGGATGAAAGAAAGCATGCATTAACAGGACAGGTAACGCTCAGGACTCGAGGCGGGGAGAAGATTTGAGAAAGACTTGAGAAAGATTTAAGAATGATTTGAGAAAGACTTGTTCTGGGTACATGGAAAGAAAAATAATGTATTAAAGAGAATTTTTCAAGAGATGATCATAGAGAGAGCTGAGTGAAAAGAGTTAAACATGAAGAGGGAAAGAAAGGGAGAGAGAGGAGGGGACAGAGAGGGTAGGGGGACAGAGAGAGAGGAGGGGACAGAGAGGGTAGGGGGACAGAGAGAGTGGTGGGACAGAGAGGGTAGGGGGGACAGAGAGAGAGGAGGGGACAGAGAGGGTAGGGGGACAGAGAGAGTGGTGGGACAGAGAGGGTAGGGGGACAGAGAGAGAGGAGGGAACAGAGAGGGTAGGGGGGACAGAAAGAGAGGAGGGGACAGAGAGGGTAGGGGGGACAGAGAGAGTAGGGGGACAGAGAGAGAGGAGGGAACAGAGAGGGTAGGCGGGACAGAGAGAGAGGAGGGAACAGAGAGGGTAGGGGGGACAGAGAGAGAGGAGGGGACAGAGAGGGTAGGGGGACAGAGAGGGTAGGGGGACAGAGAGAGAGGAGGGAACAGAGAGGGTAGGGGGACAGAGAGGGTAGGGGGACAGAGAGAGAGGAGGGAACAGAGAGGGTAGGCGGGACAGAGAGAGAGGAGGGAACAGAGAGGGTAGGGGGGACAGAGAGAGAGGAGGGGACAGAGAGGGTAGGGGGACAGAGAGGGTAGGGGGACAGAGAGAGAGGAGGGAACAGAGAGGGTAGGCGGGACAGAGAGGGCAGGGAGAATGCGGGGGTAATATTGCTACAGATGTGTCAGTCAGAATGGAATAACGTCACCATATGAGCAGCAGTGAAGGAGCAGAAGCAGAAGAGCACTTCTCAAACCACATAATCACACACACACACTTAGACAAAATAACCCCACACACACCTGGACAAAATAACCCCACACACACCTGGACAAAATAACCCCACACACACCTGGACAAAATAACCCCACACCCACCTGGACAAAATAACCCCACACACACCTGGACAAAATAACCCCACACCCACCTGGACAAAATAACCCCACACACACCTGGACAAAATAATCCCACACCCACCTGGACAAAATAACCCCACACACACCTGGACAAAATAACCCCACACACACCTGGACAAAGGAAACCCGCACACACTTGGACAAAATAACCCCACACACACCTGGACAAAATAACCCCACACCCACCTGGACAAAATAACCCCACACCCACCTGGACAAAATAACCCCACACACACCTGGACAAAGGAAACCCGCACACACTTGGACAAAGGAAACGCACACACACCTGGACAAAAGAATGCCACACACACCTGGACGAAGGTAACCTACACACCTGGAAAAAAGAACCCCACTCACACCTGGACAAAGGAAACCCACACACACCTGGACAAAGGAAACCCACACACACCTGGAGAAAAGAACCCCACACACCTGGACAAAAGAACCCCACACACACCTGGATAAAGGAAACCTACACACACTTGGACAACGGAAACCCACACAGTTGGACAAAAAAAAAATCCACACACACTTGGACAACAGAACCTCACACACACCTGAACTAAGGAAACCCACACACACCTGGACAACAAAAATCCATACACACCTGCACAGCGAAAACCCACACAGACCTTCCTGGACAACAGAAACCAACACACACCTGGACAAAGGGAACTTTTAAAAGGTTTGGACTTTAAACAAGCATACGTGCAGCCATGTGGTTTTGTTAATCACTCATTTGGAGTCAGCTCAAAGAGAAAACAGTTTCTGTTATGATCAAGTCAAATAATTACAGGACACTGATGAGAAACAAGGCACGAGGTAGGTGAGAGCAAAATACACGGTCACATGCCCCATCAGGGAAAAGGGTGGGTGCTTGTCATATGTTGGTCGTTGGTCACAGTCGGGTCAGTGTTAGGCCAGTGTTGGGACCCATTTGCTCCTTGGTAACAGATGCCAATGTCCTTGTGTGAATGGTTCAGACATGGACATGCCTCTGCATGCCTGTACATGTAAAACATCTAATTTAAATTCAGCAAAATATGTAAACAGAACATTTGCTACAATTAATTTGAATGTATACACAATGCTAATAATCCTGCAAAAGCATTCAGTGCACCTTGACTAATCATTGGAAAAATAATTCATATCCTGTAATGGCTCGTAAGATCAGAGATAAGAATGCGCTTAGCCTGACCAGGAAGATGGTCTCACAGGTACACTAACAGCTGTTCCCCGTGCCTACAGCTGTTACTGTCACAGAGACACCGTCACAGCCGGCTCAGCCAAAAACACTGGCCCCTATTAGCATGCGCAAACCAGGCAACAACTGACGCACCCCACGCAGAGAACAACAGCGTGAGTGTTATGATCAACATGACCGCACTGAAACATCCACACATGCAGAAGACGTCAGCTTTCAGCCATACAAGGACAGCCTACGTTCACACAGGATCAGCTGCCGTTTCTGGGACCAAATATGTGCTTTTTATGTCATCGTGTATATTCCACATTACACTTTTAAAGAGCTCTAGTTTAATAGAGTATGGAGCAGAGGTGTTCACATCAAACGGACGGTCCCTGTGGAGAGCACAGGAGGGGGTCTGAGAGGAACAGACATCGGCAGGCCGGCAGCCACGATGTGAAGTTTGGCAACGGGAGATCTGGCTACAAAACGCACAGTGACTGTTGAGCGGTGTGGCAGGAGAAGTATTGCTCCACTCTGAACGCACTGCACAAACTTCAGCAGCAGCCATATACACTCTGTGGGCTGGTGAACGGTGACCTCGGCCTACAAAGCACAAGGGTAAATGTGGAGTTGAGATGTTTAATGAGAAATATACAGTGATGTGTAAGCCTGGAGGAGAATAATGTGGAGGAAAGAGGAGAAATGAAGAAAGAGGGAGAGGAAAGGAGAGACAGTGAAGGAAAGAGAGAGGAGAGAGGGAGAAAAAGGAGAGAAGAATGGAGAGAGATGGAGGAAAGAAGTGGAGAGAGGGGGAGAAAGAGTAAGAAACACAGGGAGAGAGTGTACAGTGGTTTCACACAGGCACACACCCAAATGGCCCCAGTGTGAGTGATGTCACAGAGATGCCAATTTTCTCTGCTTCTGTGGTCATGTTCCTGGAAGGGGAAAGGAGGCAGAGACACATAGAAAAGAGAGAGAAAGAGAGAGAGATGTGTACGTGTGTATATAAACGAAAGTTAGTAAACATGGGAGACAAAAAGAAATCAAAGGCCAGTCCCCTGAGTCACCCATAGCTTATATCTAAACACCAATGTCAGAGTACCATGTTTCCAGAAAAAAGAAGAAAATAAGAATCCAGATGAATGTTGTGTGATTTGGGTTCTTCTGTCCTGTGACCTGTTTTGGGCGGGTGCAGATGAGCTAGAACCTTCATCAACGAGTAATATGACATGAACAGAGTCTGCAGTCATTTCTCGTCGTTAGGCACTAAATGGCACAGTGTAGTAATAATACACTTAGAGTCCTGGAGGACATAATAATAATTATGATCGGTCAAAATCTCTTATGGGTCCTCAGTCGGAGCGTTCAGCTTGAATTAACATCGACAGCTATTCAGTATTTGACCCAGATGTAAAAATCGATGCATTTGCAGTCAGAGTTAAAGCTGCTTCTTCTATGAACGGTTTTGCAAACTAAAACCCAAAATATGCTCGAAAGTGCAGCGGTGATGGAAAATGTAGCTCTGTGGCCATACATCAAATGCAAAATAGAAACAACTCAAAGCTCAGGCCTAATAAATTACACGGTGTTTGCAAGTGGGATTTTTAATGACACGACTACCACTGGTCATCATTTTTGCTGTCTGAGGCCAGAACTACAAAGCTAAACGTTTGCGGTGGAAGGGTTAGTTTGTAATCAGGTCCGCGCGGCTCGCCAATAGTCCTTTAAATACATTATAACATAATTGTACAGCCCTGTGATCTAGTTTTCTTTCCGATGGAAACAGTATTAATAAGAAAGCACATATAGAGAAAATTAGTAAATGCAAGCATTTTATTAAATAGGATCTTTGTAAGATCACCTTACACTCATGTAAGAATTCATATTGTGTGCTTTTTCTACAGTAGATCAGTTAATTAGTTTGTGTGGACATTGAAAACTGTCGAGGGACGTAAAAGAAACGTAGATTTAAGTTCAAACAAAACTAAAATCAAACAAAAAAGTTCATCGAGTGTCATTACGAAGCAATAAATAAGTGGTGACGACATGAAATGAGTTGTAGGCTGTGTAGTGTTCAATCAAATGTTCAACGAGTATCGTAGTCTGTACAACAGTCAAAAGATTAAGACATTAAATATCCGTATACGCCAAATAAAATAAAACGTAAAAAACGTCGTGTTGAGCTTTTTACCTTTCGTGACAGCGCAGCAGACGATCACCAGCGCGCAGAAAGAAATAACTCCTGTTCCCTTCATCTTTTTCGTGAAAGAATGAATAGGACGAGCTGACGTTTTACTTATTTGCTTCAGCCGAAGCGAAGTCGGTGAACTTAAGCGACTGGCGAGCGCTTCGTATCCACGATCGGTGTGAGAACCGCACGGACAGCCTCCAACCTTCGCGACGCTCTTCTCAAACTAAAAAAAATCCGACTGAGCTAATATGCCACGTGTTTCAACATTCTTATATGGAGCTTCGTGGTTAACTAGGCAATATCTTCATCGCAGATGTTATCACTGAATAGTTAATTTTCTGGTAATGGTTCCAAGAAGCCTAGTCGGTTCACTCATGACACGGAACACGGATCGCGGACATCGCTGTGCGCCTAACTGCGCTCGTACAGTTAATACACTACAATAATAACCAGGTTGCGCTACAGACGGCGCACGGACGGGGAAGGGTGCGCAACGTCACACACGCCCTCAAACTATAGACCTGTTTCATTTACGGTAGTGTTCACTGGTTTTAAGAGTAAGAATTACTGGAAAATTGCCCAGAGCTTAATTGTAGGATGTTCGAATTCATTAATTGTAATTGTTGTAATGCTTTGGCAATATTGTTGTAAATTACAGCCTTGCCAATAAAGCTTATTTGAATCTTGAATCCAATTATAGGGGAAAAAAATGAAGAAAATGTTTTGATGGAATTCGTGAAGTATATGAGTAAGGTATTCTTATTTCAAATTGTATTTCCCCATGGTAAAAAGCGAGACTGAAATTCGGGGATATTTTTACACTCGTACCTCGAATCACCACATATTATATTTAGGCTATATTTACACACGCATCTTTTCGGTAACAACACACGGGGTCGCGATTGCGCTATAGGTAAAATGAATTGCCAGCATGCTGTGAACTACATTTCCCTTCACTACGTCAGGCCCATCCAAGAACGTGTTTGTCGCCTATTTAAAAAATCAAGTCGAAATGACTATCTAAAATTATTTCCCACATCAGCGTAATAATTGAAATCAGTATCAAAAATCAAAATAATCAGAACAATTAGTTTCAAAAGAAAAACAACTGAAGTTTAAGAGGACACGGCAGATTTTAATATCTCCATGTTCTCCAGTTGTTACCTAAACAGGCCAATGCATAAAATAATAATACTAAATCAAACGTCGTACACAAGGTGCGGGTGTGACTGACGTGTTCTTGTTCCAGCTGTGGTCCCACTATGGTCCACGCACCTCTCTGGCGAGTCAGGCAGTGCCTGGACGTCTAAAGAGAGATGCGGTCGCGTGAGATGTGGTCGCGAGGCAGCGAGCGAGCGCACCACTGACGCCCGACGACAGGCTGTAGCGGCGCCTTTAGCTAGAAACACCCCAGCCGGCTCAAACACACGCTTTTGACCCCACATTTAACGATCCCTGCGAGAACCACGGATGATTTTTTAATAATGTGGGCAGTTACTGTTAATCTTATACGGATGTTTAAATCAGACGTAGGACGATTAAAGTAGGGAAAACATCCAAACATGATTGGTTTACTAGCTAAGTAACACTAGCTTGTTAGCTAATAGCTAGCTAGCTAAGACGCGTCGTATTGGTAGCTGGCTCATCTTTCGCGGGCAAATCACTTTTTCCCAGATAAAGAAAGCAAAAACAAAAAGAAGAGCAGACATTTAGTCGTAGTAGTGGGCCTGATTTATACGTGTGGGCAGCGGTGAAGGTAAATCTTCCACGCCTTGTCATCCGCGCCCCTTTTGCCTGGGCAGTGACGGAGACCATGGAGGCGCCGGGTCGGACAGCGAGCACGACGGACACGGCGGACTTCACGGTGGAGAACGTGGAGAAGGTGAGAGCCGCCCGCACTCCGCACGGTCCTCACCCGGTATGTGGGGTTTACACCCGGTGTCTGGAAGTCATCGTGAAGAAGGACCATCGGTCACTTGAGCGTTTTGCTGGTGGAGCATCATTTCTGACTGCATCATCTTTCAACATCACTCACCTTCATATCGTTACTTGCTGTTAAGAATACAGCAAATAACATCAATAATGGTACTCTTTTCTGTAAACCCGCCTTGTATATCCAGTAAAAAGAATACTAGAAATGTACAAATGCATTTATTGTGTTTTCAATGTAGCATCCGTCTTATTCTGATTTATTCATGTTGCGAATTCTTATATTTTTCGTGGTCATCCATTTCAGTTAATCAATCCTGTGAAGTAATATTGTCGCGTTACTAACGTGATTTGTTGCACTACGGTAGTGTCACCGATCGTCAGATGTTTTTTTAGCTATCTTCCGTCAGCCAGATGAAGAGCATGGGTATTATGACAGCTATGAAGTCAGGGTAGGACGCATGGACCTCAGTCTCTTGATGCTACACACTTGGGTGTACTGTTGAATTCTGGATTGTTTTTCATTTGGCAGCCTATAGGGACAACTATATAGGGAAGGCGCAAATGTTTCGTGTTTTTCTTTAATTAATTTATAGACTTTCCGTTTTCAGCATCTCATGAATGAAGATGCTCTGTTTCCAATCTGAAAGGGCTGTATTACCAGTCATTGAGTCACTTTATGTAAAATACCTTTTTTACACCTGCACATCGGCACCACGTTTCATCAGGCAGGCTGTAGATGGTCTGTAGCCATGTGGAGTTCAACCTCTACCTGGTTCACTGCTGTGGTATTTTATTTAAGAACCACACCTGGCAGGTCGTGGGGGGTGTGGGCTGATTCTCAGCCCTGACATGGCAGTCGTGTGGTAGCGGACAATGTGCTGCTGTCAGTGTTGCAGGAGCTTTGGCTCTGTGGTCCCAACCTGTGGTCTGCTGGAGTACGCCGAACACAAACTGTGAAGTAGAATGTAGGTGAACATCTAAGACCTGGCCCAGGTCTACAGCTGAGAACACTTTATTTATTCATTCATTTGTTAATTACTTAATTACTATATAGGTGTAATGTAGTCTGTATATTTTAAATGGCTTTTTATATACAATAAAAAACAAAGATGAGACCTCTCTGTTCTTTCAGAGGGACCTGCATGCCCTTTCAGAGTGGTTGCTGTTAACTGTATCCTGGATGCCGACACATGCTTTGTTTTGTCTGTCACTGC
This sequence comes from Brachyhypopomus gauderio, assembly GCF_052324685.1. NCBI lineage: Eukaryota > Metazoa > Chordata > Actinopteri > Gymnotiformes > Hypopomidae > Brachyhypopomus > Brachyhypopomus gauderio. The sequence continues at coordinate 12,060,288 of NC_135219.1, read as the reverse complement.
AATGCCATGTGACACAACTAAGACCCGTGACTTTCAGAATCTCTAATCCACTGTTAATTGTTAAATTCTGACCACAGCATGGGTAGAGCTTCAGCTCTAATTATTCATTCGTATCTGTTGAGGGGGTTTGTAAATAACAGATGAATCACAAGATGACGTTTGATTTGGTCCATTGAGGCTCTGCTTCATATCCTGAGGTGTGAATGATGGTGAGGCTGGTTTTTATGGTCAGGGCTTTGAGGGCTGTCTGTGTCCTCCATTTCTGGAGCACAGACAGGGCTGGAGACAGATGTTTGTTTCTTCATACAGGGAGATGGAGAAATCAGAGCTCGTGTCTCTCAGAATCGCTTCTAGCCTGTGCTGTCATCACTTCTTTTCTCCTCCCTCTGATTGGCCCTCTCCTACACACCCCACCTATCAGAATCTGTCTGACAACTGAGCCCCTGCATCTCCACCTTGTGTCTCTCTCCTCTCCTCCTTCTCTCTGTTTGTATCCGTCTTTTTACCCCCCCTCGTGCACCTCCTCCCTCCATATTATCAAAGTGTCTCTATCCAGGAATAGTGGCGTTGAGCCGGATAAGATGTCCGTGACTGATTAACCTGGCTCTGTCCTCTCTGACGTGATCCATCGGGTTATGGATGCCCAGATGCGGATGTGTGATGTTTTATGATGAATCCACTGTGTGCATTTTGCAGGCGTGCCTGTGTGTGCGTGCGTGTCTCCTGTCACAGGTTGCGTTAGGCTGTTGCCAGGTGCACTCTTCCACTCTGGGGCATACACAGAGAAAGGAACTTAAAGGAGGGGGTCTGGGCAGAGGTGTTGCTATAGAACCGCTCGCCTGGAACTACAGAGGAAAGAGAATGAGAGACGAACACGTTGCATCTGACGCGAGATGTAGACAGGACCTTTATGGATGACGCAAGATGTATACAGGACCTTTATGGATGACGCGAGATGTATACAGGACCTTTATGGATGACGCAAGATGTAGACATGACCTTTATGGATGACGCAAGATGTAGACATGACCTTTATGGATGACGCGAGATGTAGACAGGACCTTTATGGATGACGCAAGATGTATACAGGACCTTTATGGATGACGCAAGATGTAGACATGACCTTTATGGATGACGCAAGATGTAGACATGACCTTTATGGATGACGCAAGATGTAGACATGACCTTTATGGATGACGCAAGATGTATACAGGACCTTTATGGATGACGCAAGATGTATACAGGACCTTTATGGATGACGCGAGATGTAGACAGGACCTTTATGGATGACGCAAGATGTATACATGACCTTTATGGATGACGCAAGATGTATACAGGACCTTTATGGATGACGCAAGATGTATACAGGACCTTTATGGATGACGCAAGATGTATACAGGACCTTTATGGATGACGCAAGATGTATACAGGACCTTTATGGATGACGCAAGATGTATACAGGACCTTTATGGATGACGCGAGATGTATACAGGACCTTTATGGATGACGCAAGATGTATACAGGACCTTTATGAATTGTGACGCAAGATGTAGACAAACTTTATGGATGACACGAGATGTAGACAGGACCTTTATGGATTGTGACACAAGATGTAGACAGGACCTTTATGGATTGTGACACAAGATGTAGACAGGACCTTTATGGATTGGTACACAAGATGTAGACAGGAACTTTATGGATGACGCAAGATGTAGACAGGACCTTTATGAATTGTGACACGCGATGTAGACAGGACCTTTATAGATGACGCGAGATGTGGACAGGACCTTTATGGATGCCGTGAGATGTAGACAGGACCTTTATGGATTGTGACGCGAGATGTAGACAGGACCTTCATGGATTGTGATGCAAGATGTAGACAGGACCTTCATGGATTGTGATGCAAGATGTATTCAGGACCTTTATGGATAAGCCATAATTCCATGAATAAGAAAGGGAAGACTTAGACTGGATACCCATGCATGGATAATGGCTTTTCACGCGTGGCTGTTAGAGTAGTAGTCCTGCTCCTGGGATGGTTGGATGAAGACGAGCGTGACTCAAGGGTGTTGAAGCATCCGTGAACACGTCAGAGCTCCAGCAGACGACTCCCACAGCCCTGCCTTCGTCTGTCTCCCATGGTGACTGTGTGCCATTAGCAGGACTTGAAGCAGCAACATGTTAATCTACACTCCGTCTGCGTATGCTGCCGACACCTCCTCTCCTCTCCTCTCCTCTTCTCCCCTCCTCCCCTCCCCTCCTCTCCTCCCCTCCTATCCTCTCCCCTCCTCTCCTCCCCTCTCCTCTCCTCTCCTCCTCTCCTCTCCTCTCCTCTCCTCCTCTCCTCTCCTCCCCTCCTCTCCTCTCCTCCTCTCCTCTCCTCCTCTCCTCCCCTCCCCTCCTCCCCTCTCCTCCCCTCCTCTCCTCCTCTCCTCTCTCCTCCTCTCCTCTCCTCTCCTCTCCTCCCCTCCCCTCCTCCCCTCCTCTCCTCTCCTCTCCTCTCCTCCTCTCCTCTCCTCTCCTCCTCTCCTCTCCTCTCCTCCTCTCCTCTCCTCCCCTCCTCTCCTCTCCTCTCCTCTCCTCCTCTCCTCCTCTCCTCTCCTCCCCTCCCCTCCTCTCCTCTCCTCTCCTCTCCTCCTCTCCTCCCCTCCTCTCCTCCTCTCCTCCTCTCCTCTCCTCCCCTCCCCTCCTCCCCTCCCCTCCTCTCCTCCTCTCCTCTCCTCTCCTCCTCTCCTCTCCTCCCCTCCTCTCCTCTCCTCCTCCCCTCCCCTCCTCTCCTCTCCTCTCCTCTCCTCCCCTTCTCCCCTCCCCTCCTCTCCCCTCCTCTCCTCCTCTCCTCTCCTCCCCTCCCCTCCTCTCCTCTCCTCCCCTCCCCTCCTCTCCTCCCATCTCCTCTCTCCTCCCCTCCCCTCCGTAGCCTGCCAGTTAATGGATGCTTGGCAGTTGAACTCAGAATAGCCTCAGATATGACCAAGACTCCAGAAAGCCTTGAACACAAAGGTTCGCACATATGCTGAGGGCTAATGTCCCCTTCTGCAAACACAGCAGCTGTCTGACCTACTACTGACTTCAATTAAACAGTTTTCCTAATGTAATGCAGTGAATGTGGTCTAGTAATCCAAACCTAAGCAGGCAATATAACAGAGGACAGCCAATAATAACAGAATGAAGTTCTGACCAAGCAAACGAAGACTATAAATGGAAATATCTAGAGTTCTCCGCCTGTTGTTGATTGTCTTTCTTGCTCTTTCTGTGTTTGCTGTTTGACGCCCTCCAGCTGGACCGCTTCCTTTTTTGCCGACTCATCGTCTCGTTCAGATTTACGACCAAGCGCTAGTGGTCTGTGTGTCCAGGCTCTTCAGATGCTGGCTGAGGTCGGACCAGGCCAACTGTCACGAATGGCCCCACTTTGGCCACCTGTCCCCCACACTGTCCCTCACACTGTCCCATCTCACGCATCTGCCAGCAGGCTGCTATTCCCTGATGCATAAAACAGTGCATGGGCACCCTTTGCTCTGTTTTGATTTGATACAACCCAGTGTAGAAGTGCACTGTTGCTGCTGTTATCTCTCTCTCTCGCTCTCTCTCTCCGTCCATCTCTCTCCATCTCGTCGTCTATCTAGCCCTCTCTTCTGCCGTCTCACAGTGACCTTTGTGTGCGACTGTGTGAGTGTGCACAGGAGTTCCCAGTGTGCTTTGTTCGGGGGGACGTGGTGCAGCCCGTGAGCCTGGCGGTGCTCGGTCACATGCACACATAAATCTCTGCAGCTATCCAGAACATGACATGCTGGATGGAACTCAGACCAAAGCATCTTCCCAGCCAGGTGGTTTTGAGGGCTATAGAGATATTTCCAATAAACAATCCTCAGCCTTAACTTGCTTTCAGAAAGGGTGTTGTGTGAACACCCAAGACTGTTATTGATTTAATCCTGTTTCTCGAGTCTGGTTTTGGCATAGGACTAGATTACACTGAGCAGTCTAGTGCACATCCCTCTCACCTGATGGCCTCCAGCCTGTTGGGTTGTGTTCTGCTCCTCTAGGCTCTACTAGCTATGCTCATTTGTAAATAAGACAACTTATTTTTATGTTCCATATTCTGTGCTTTTTGCCTGTTTATTGAACTTTATGGAATTATATTGTGTAGGGATGCACCGAAATGAAAATTCTTAGCCGAAACCGAAAACCGAAAATGAGGAAACCAAGGCCGAAAGCCGAAAACCGAAACACCGAAATACATAAAGCACTTTGAGTTACATGTATGTATGAAAGGTGCTATACAAATAAAGATTATTATTATTATTATTATTATTATTATTATTATGCCAATTATTAGTAACATTGGATTTATGGCTAACCTCACTAAAATCAAGGCATTGCTATTCAAAGAATAAATCAACTACAAAATTTGATTTGTATATATTTATTTAGCACTGACATTACAGTAATGCATATTATAAAATAAAATTAGTGGTGGGCCGTTAACGGCGATACCGCTGACAACGGCCGACCACTAATTAAATTAAACTCGCTTGCAGACCGTTTTTATCTGAGAGGATAAATATATGTATTTTATACGAGTTAAATTTAGTTATAACTGACTGGCCTGAAAGATAAATATAAATTCTCTCATAAAAACGTGACGTGAGTTGCAACAACATTAAACAGCTCAGGTAAACACACTTCTGAGAAATGTCGTCTGCTCGGCAAAACATAACGGGGCTCAATGTGCTCTATTAGCCTACGAAATCCCTACGACAGAGAACGGCTGATCGTCTAAGGCAACGAGTTCCATAATTTTTGGTGTAATGTCTTTTGCCTCGGCGCCATCACTGGAAAACTTTTTTGCTAGCTTTATCCAAATAAGCGCGTGCAGGTGGCGATTTTTGCTTGCGTCATCACAGCACATTGTTTCGGCCGTGTTGTTTCGGTGATGAAAGTATTTCGGCCGAAAACCGAAAATGCAAATTTAAGCCATTTCGGCCGAAAATTTTCGGTGGCCGAATTTTCGGTGCATCCCTAATATTGTGCATCTTAGACTGTGTATAGCTTTTAGCCGTTAGCTGGAAATAGTCAGCCTGTTGACAAGTGTGAGATGCTGACATTTGAGCAGTTAAATTAAACTGTAGCTTTTATTTTTAGCCCTATTAATGGCTGAATTCTATATATTTTTTTTCTTTTCCAATTGATGGACGCATGCGTGATGTTTGCTGGACAGGTGAATGGAAACGAGTGAACAGAAGATTAAAATTGCACCATGAGGCTGAACTGGGCGTACTGGAGTCATGCTGGTTCCACTGGTCAGGGGGCAGGACTGCTCATTTTCCTAAGCAGGTTATTAAAAAAAAACTTTCAGATTACATACGAGGCTTTGATTGCTATTTTTTTTAGCTCACAGCTAGTGATTTTGGAAACTAATGAGTCACGCCAGTCAGGGGCTTTATGTGCAAAAAATGATAAAAGAATTGTGCGTGTGCTGTAGAGGATGGAGTGCTGGTGATTGGCGTGGGCCCCGTGCGCTGGGCCCCTGAGCTCTGGTTTTTGGTGTTGTGGGGCTCTTTAAGTGTGCACCTCTCAGAGTCCTGTGTTCACCGTGTATGGTACTGATGTCAAACGCCGGCAGTGAGGTTGTGCCCTGTACCTTCCAGTCTGCACAGAGTGGTGGAGGAAATGTGCAGATTGTGATGACCAGTAGACCAGTGAGCTGTCCTGTCTGCCCATTATGACTGTAGACCAGTGAGCTGTCCTGTCTGCCCATTATGACTGTAGACCAGTGAGCTGTCCTGTCTGCCCATTATGACTGTAGACCGGTGAGCTGTCCTGTCTGCCCTTTGATGACTGTAGAACAATGAGCTGTCCTGTCTGCCCATTATGACTGTAGACCAGTGAGCTGTCCTGTCTGCCCATTATGACTGTAGACCAGTGAGCTGTCCTGTCTGCTCATTATGACTGTAGACCAGTGAGCTGTCCTGTCTGCCCATTATGACTGTAGACCAGTGAGCTGTCCTGTCTGCCCATTATGACTGTAGACCAGTGAGCTGTCCTGTCTGCCCATTATGACTGTAGACGGGTGAGCTGTCCTGTCTGCCCATTATGACTGTAGACGGGTGAGCTGTCCTGTCTGCCCATTATGACTGTAGACGGGTGAGCTGTCCTGTCTGCCCATTATGACTGTAGACCGGTGAGCTGTCCTGTCTGCCCATTATGACTGTAGACCAGTGAGCTGTCCTGTCTGGCCATTATGACTGTAGACCAGTGAGCTGTCCTGTCTGCCCTTTGATGACTGTAGACCAGTGAGCTGTCCTGTCTGCCCATTATGTAGGGCTGAACGATTTTGGAAAATAATCTAATTGCAATTTTTTATCTATAAATTGCGATTGCGATTTAAAATCGCGATTTTTTCCCATTGTTCCACTTCAGGAAACTGTTTCGGCATTTTTTATACAGCTCAGATACAGGGTTGCGGGAGGGGGGGGGGTGTAAACAGAGGCGGTCTTTGCATAGAGGCGTTGCTAGGCAATTGCCTTGGGCCCCTCCCACTGTAGGGCCCCCTTGTCTAGCTAAAGCCAGGTTCACACTACACGACTTTTCAGTCATCAGGTTTTTGTGCCGTTCGCACTACACGACTGGTTGTGCTGTAATCGCAAGTCTTTCAGTTGTTGTGTCTTTCACACTACATGACTGATCGGTGACGTGGGCTCACGAATTAAACGACTGGGGAATCGCCGACTCATCTGGCTGCCGTCCAAAAACACGAGAACACGAAAATGAAACACTCGCGAGAACCAGCAACACCACGAAGAAAATAAAAACAACGTACATGTACTCCACATTTTCGTTATTATTATTATTTTTTTACCGTTTAACCACCCCATAGTCCCAAATTGCCAGAATTATTTCATCTCTCCGTTGCAGTGAACATAGATATAGTCAATCGCACTATTTCTCCAGTGCTGTCACAATAACTTAAACACAGTCTTGTAGTAAAGTTGTATGAAGCTAGACGCTGCTGTTGACTCACAGTCGCCGACTGGGCTAGATATGAAACATGCTAGATATTAAACATGCTAGATATCTGCCGGTCGTCTGCGATGAGTTGGCGGCCACTCGGCGAGCGTCTTTCAGCAGTTCACACTACACGACTGAGCGAGCGCCGAATGATCCCCGATTTGCGTCCGACCACAGTTTCTGTCGGCGATCTACAAAAACAGTCGGCGACTGAAAAACCATCCTAAAATCTTGTAGTGTGAACCTGAACTTATTTCTCGCATATTAATGTTGATGGGCCCCCTAGCAAAATTCGCCTTGAGCCTCCAAATTGCTAAGTCCGCCACTGGGTGTAAAATGGACTAAATTTAAGTATTATTATTATATCGTGATCGATCGATCGCCATGTGGTTGGCGCCAGAGCGAACTACTAATTTTTTAGTCTAAGACGCTCAATGCGTGAGAGTTGGCAGCCCTGCAGGTATAGCAACATGGCTAAAATATGTGCGTGAGGGCGTTTGGTAGCGCATATCCAGTGTGTTTAACAAAGCCATGAAGCCGGGCTTGTTCACTATATTAACGGGCATCATGTCTTTCACTATGAACTCCGTTACTGCCCGAGTTATTTCAGCGTGCCGCTTCGAATTACATCCATAAGGAGTTACACTTTCAAACGGTTCGGTCAGTGAACCCTCGGTGCTGGACCGCGGTCAAGCTATTCGCGCTTTCGCGATTCATCCGTGCTTTAAATCTTATTGCGCCTATATGCGTGATTTTACGGTATTTCGCTGCTCACCGCATACTAAAGCTGTAAAAGCGCAGAGAAACACTTTGGCGTATTTGAAGATGCAGCACTGGTCGTTGGCATTTTAGCCTTACAAATATCATACGAGGCTTTGTGGTGTTTTTTTAATGCTGAAGGTTTGTAGTGTTACCTCGCGTCGTAGCAACAGTAGCAAGGCATGTTTTGCAGGGTACCTGACGTTGAGCAGCATCTTTTTAAAAGCCAAAGTAATTTCACACAACTTATGTGCTGCCCCTCTTTGGTATTAGACGTTCAGTTGTGTCAGCTTCTGTCGAGCCTGAAGCCATTGTGCAACAAGTTAAAGTGCGCTGTGTTAACTTCACTTCTCCAACTCCCTGCCTCCTGCTCGGGTTTGCTCCGTTCGTCCTCGGCTCGGCTCGCTCCCAAGTCACGTGACCAGTTTAAATCGCAGCCTGTGCGATTAGACAATCGCGTTTTAAAAAATCGCGAAATTATCGCAAATGCAATTAATCGTTCAGCCCTACCATTATGACTGTGGACCAGTGAGCTGTCCTGTCTGCCCATTATGACTGTAGACCGGTGAGCTGTCCTGTCTGCCCTTTGATGACTGTAGAACAATGAGCTGTCCTGTCTGCCCATTATGACTGTAGACCAGTGAGCTCTCCTGTCTGCCCATTATGACTGTAGACCAGTGAGCTGTCCTGTCTGCTCATTATGACTGTAGACCAGTGAGCTGTCCTGTCTGCCCATTATGACTGTAGACCAGTGAGCTGTCCTGTCTGCCCATTATGACTGTAGACCAGTGAGCTGTCCTGTCTGCCCATTATGACTGTAGACGGGTGAGCTGTCCTGTCTGCCCATTATGACTGTAGACGGGTGAGCTGTCCTGTCTGCCCATTATGACTGTAGACCGGTGAGCTGTCCTGTCTGCCCATTATGACTGTAGACCGGTGAGCTGTCCTTTCTGCCCATTATGACTGTAGACGGGTGAGCTGTCCTTTCTGCCCATTATGACTGTAGACGGGTGAGCTGTCCTGTCTGCCCATTATGACTGTAGACGGGTGAGCTGTCCTGTCTGCCCTTTGATGACTGTAGACCGGTGAGCTGTCCTGTCTGCCCATTTCCTCTGTTGGTGTGTAGCACATGTATGAAGGTGGTTTGTTTTCTGCATCAGTTTGGCATAAGCTTCACTAATTATATCCTGCACACTGTGTGCTGGGAATTGGTTGTCAATAGCAACCTGAGGTTTAGTTTTTTGTACTCTCTCTAGTCTCTCTCGCTCTCTCTTTCTCCCTCCCTCTCTCTCTCTCTCTCTCTCGTGCTCTCTCTTTTTGACATCTCAAATCTCTTTGTGTTGGAAAGAAATTGAAATCCCTGGACAGGTATCCTCAGAGAGGACCACCTATTACTGATGATTAATATTCACACACACACACACACACACACACACACACACACACACACACACACTTTCTCGCTCTTTGATATAATCTTTTCATTGACATGCACACTGTCTGACCAATATCACCCAACTTTGAGCTTTGATTATTGATCAGTATGACGTATTTATTGCTATATCCCAAACAGATTCTGCTGTGTAGGTATGAGAGTGCTTCACATTGTGTGTTCACTAATGGGAAGATTCTACCAGAAACAGCAGGGGCTGTAATTTCCTCCTGCTGTTCCTCTTGCTCAGTCTTGCGTCTGAACTCGACTTTGTATTCTGCATCTTTAATAAAGCAGCTGTCTAATCCATGAACTACGCTTGTCACAGTATGATGTCTCTGTGGGCCAAGGGACTACTAAAGCAAATTACTGCCAGACTACAGTAGGTTTGGATTACTGCCAGACTACGACATGTTCAGATTACTGCCAGACTATGGCAGGTTCGGATTATTACCAGACTTGGGCAGGTTCAGATTACTGCCAGACTACAACACGTTCAGATTACGCCCAGACTACGGCATTTTTGGATTGCTGCCAGACTTGGGCAGGTTCAGACTCTGTGCTGCAGGTCTGGTCCATCAGTTTCCTCTAGGAGGGGCATGACTGGGCCTATTTGTGCTTGCTGACTAGTGGGGCGGTCAGCCAGGGCTTTATTTACATCACTGTATTTGGACACCGAGTCGCCAGTCATAGCTCATGACTACGTGATGTGAAGTAGGTTGAGTGAGAGATGCAGCACTGGATAAATGCAGCATAAGGTGTTGATGACGTCAGCGCTCTAGAGGATCAGTGTTCAGGTGTCGACACGAAATACTCGAATGTCAGCAACAGACAAACAAACAAGCTCAAAATCTCTCAACAGCTTTTGTGTTATTGTCATTAATAATGAAGTTTATTTTCTGTGTCCTTGATGATGATAAATTGTTTAATGAAACTGTTTGTTGTTGCTGTTATTTGAACAGTTTTCCTCTTTCCATGTTAAACCAGCCAGTATAGCAAACGAGCTGGTGTTGTGTTGACAAGATGGTGACATGACTGAGTTGGTGTAAACCAAGAGCGTTCTCACACCGCCAAAACTCACTACCAGAACCGCTTCTGACGTCTGAATAGCTCCACCCTCAAGCACACGGCATCGCAGGACGGCTTGGCCGGGTTTAACGAACAAATAGAACCCGCAGAGTGTCTGCAGGAGAAAACGACGGAGTTACCCGTCTAACGGGCCGGAGGTGCGGGGGGCCGGCGTGATTAATGATGTCAGGACCGCCGCGTTCTGACTCGTCACCCACCGCCTCTCATCAGGCCAACCGCGCCGTAGTCGTGGTCACGACTGGTTTAGAACGGCTGGTTGTCACAGTAACCCAGTAACTAGCTGTGTGTTGTCAAACATGCGGAGTGGGTGAAGGGAAATGTATGGGCTGTGTTTAAGATGCAAAGTGACCTACACACAGACATTAAAGATGCAACAACCCTCAAGTGGTGAAAAAACATACAGATACACTCATGTACACACGCACACACGTACACACACACACTTTATTGCAATTATTTATCTGTAATGCAACTATAGTAATTGCAACTATAGTAATTTTTTAATTCGCCTGTGTTTTCTGGTTTGAACCCTGGGGATCTATTAAAATATGCATACATATGCGCATACACATACAGCACTTGCCAAAGCTTCCTCTATATCAGCCAAACCAAGTGTGGAATTATGTGCTAAAACAGCAAACCGTACGTTACAGAACTCAGACACGTTACACATCGTCCTCACAGTGTTTCGGCCTGTTGTTTGATACGTAGAAGTGTTCAGTATGTAGAATGGAGTATGTACTTCATTGGACGTACACCATCAGCCTGTTGTCTCTCGCCCCTCTGTGCCCATGCTGTGCTGGTGTTAGTCTCCATCAGGGCCTCCATCAGGGCCTCCATCAGGACAGGCTGTTTCAGGGCTGTTCTTGAGCCAGCAGTTGTTGGCTTGTGTCTCTAATTCCAGACTCACACCAGCACATCAGCCAAAACCCCGCTGTCGCCCTGACGGCAGCCCTGCTGGGTGAAGGTTGCTCCACCACCTGAATGCACACCTACGCCGCATGCTGGTGGTCCCGGGGTCAGAGCCCCAACACTGATGAGTGGGGTAGGGGGTGATCTGGCCAGTTGCTCATAGCAACAGTGTCTGCAGTCTGTAACCACACATGCAAGATGATGGTGTCTAATAAAATGACCAGTGCGTCTAGCTAGAAAACAAAGGGAGTCTGAACGGGTCTTGGTCTTTTCCACCCTTCACACATCCATACCTTACTCACTTTAATCTTTCCCCCTTCACACATCCATACCTTACTCACTTTAATCTTTCCCCCTTCACACATCCATACCTTACTCACTTTAATCTTTCCCCCTTCACACATCCATACCTTACTCACTTTAATCTTTCCCCCTTCACACATCCATACCTTACTCACTTTAATCTTCTCCCCTTCACACATCCATACCTTACTCACTTTAATCTTTCCCCCTTCACACATCCATACCTTACTCACTTTAATCTTTCCCCCTTCACACATCCATACCTTACTCACTTTAATCTTCTCCCCTTCACACATCCATACCTTACTCACTTTAATCTTTCCCCCTTCACACATCCATACCTTACTCACTTTAATCTTTCCCCCTTCACACATCCATACCTTACTCACTTTAATCTTCTCCCCTTTAATGCTTTTAGTTCAAAATCCCTCTCATACCTCTCTCTGTCCTGTCCTTCTATCTCTCTATCCTTCCATCTCTCTGTCCTTCTTGTCATTCAGGATGCCCTCTGGGTTGCTTGCCTTCGGTACGTCCCCCCCCTCTCTCTCTCTCCACCCTCCACGCTTCATGCTCCGCCCTCTCCTCTCTCTCCCCATCCTCTACCCTTCATGCTCCGCCCTCTCCTCTCTCTCCCCATCCTCTACCCTTCATGCTCCGCCCTCTCCTCTCTCTCCCCATCCTCGACCCTTCATGCTCCGCCCTCTCCTCTCTCTCCCCATCCTCTACCCTTCATGCTCCGCCCTCTCCTCTCTCTCCCCATCCTCTACCCTTCATGCTCCGCCCTCTCCTCTCTCTCCCCATCCTCGACCCTTCATGCTCCGCCCTCTCCTCTCTCTCCCCATCCTCTACCCTTCATGCTCCGCCCTCTCCTCTCTCTCCCCATCCTCTACCCTTCATGCTCCGCCCTCTCCTCTCTCTCCCCATCCTCTACCCTTCATGCTCCGCCCTCTCCTCTCTCTCCCCATCCTCTACCCTTCATGCTCCGCCCTCTCCTCTCTCTCCCCATCCCCTACCCTTCATGCTCCGCCCTCTCCTCTCTCTCCCCATCCTCTACCCTTCATGCTCCGCCCTCTCCTCTCTCTCCCCATCCTCTACCCTTCATGCTCCGCCCTCTACCATCTCTCCCCACCCTCTAGTGTTCACACTGTTCAAGCCCCTCCCCTCCTCCTTTCCTCCCTATCTCCCTCTGGGCCTCCACTCCACTCTTCTGTCTCTTGGAGACAGTCATCCCTCTCTGTGTCAAATATAGCACCCTGCTATCTCATCAGAAACTAGTAGTGGCATCTGCTGGGAAACCTTAAACTTTGACTTGGAGTACTGGTGTCACTTAGGCATAGTTAATGGCTTTTACTTACTGGACTGGAGTTAGATTTCTCTTTCCTGTTGAACATGCCTGAACTCATGGATGTATGCCCATCTGTCTTGTCTCTCTCTGTCCCTCCCAGGCTCTGCACCAGCTGTACTATGACCCCAACATTGAAAATAAGAACCTGGCTCAGAAGTGGCTGATGCAGGCCCAGATCTCGTCCCAGGCCTGGCAGTTCTGCTGGGCTCTGCTCAGCCCAGACAAAGTGAGGGCGTGTCTGCTACACCTGCTCGGCCGTAGCCATCCTCTACTCTCTGCTCTCTCACTGTTCTTCATCCTTTTTGCTGCTCCATGTTCCTCTTTCTCAGTCCACAGATGGGACTGACAATCTGATATACTAATAAGTAATATTCATATGATAATTAGTAATATCCATTGTCCGCAGTGGTTCCCGTTGACTCGTATTCTTTTAGAAACAGAAATAAGTATAAAACCAACATGCTGTATGTACTGTTCTCTCACTCTCACTCCAAGCTGGGCTAGAACTTCCTCCTTATCTTGTTCAACACTCTAATGAGCAGTTTACGCCTGTTGTCACTTCTTGAGGTCTCAGTACAGCCTTCAGCACAACCGCACACGCGTCCCTAAACCTGCGGTACGCGGATGGCGCTGACTGAGACTCTCGACATCTCTGTAGCCTCAGAGCGGAGCTTCATTCCTGATGGAGCTGGGAGCCCTTGGTATTAAACCCAGACTCTGGGATTCAACCCAGATTAGGAGGATGAATTCTGGCATTCCTACAATCTGACACAAAGCTGACTGGAAATTGTACAAGAGTTTTGTCGTCCATCTACCCAGCAGGATCTGAGTGTGGGAGATTTGTAATGAAAAGCATTTAGCTTTTTTTTTCAATTTCATGTCCTGGTGGCTTTGATTAACCTCTCGAGTCCATCCTCAGGTCCCAGAGATCCAGTACTTTGGTGCCAGTGCCCTCCACACCAAGATCTCCCGTTACTGGAGTGACATCCCAGCCGAGCAGTACGGCACGCTGAAGACGCAGCTCTTCTCGCAGATTGCCCTGTTCGCCTCGGGCTCCAAGATTGTGCTGACGCGCCTGTGCGTGGCCCTGGCCTCCCTCGCCCTCAACATGATGCCCGAGGCCTGGCCGGGCGCGGTGGGCGAGATGGTGCGAGCCTTCCAGGAGGAGGGGAGCGGCGCGGACGGCCGCGCCCGCTGCCTGGCCCTGCTGGAGCTGCTCACCGTCCTGCCCGAGGAGTTCCAGACCAGCCGCCTGCCGCAGTACCGCAAGGGGCAGGTGAGGGGCGCCCTGGGGCAGGAGTGGGCTGCCGTGTGCCCGCTCCTGCAGCAGCTGCTGCGCCAGCCGGAGTCGCCTCCGCCCGTCAAGGCCCGCGCCCTGAAGTGCCTGTCCAGCTGGGTGCTGCTAGACGTGCCTCTCAGCGACAGCGAGGGCCTCCTGGAGGCCGGCCTGGCCGCGCTCGCGCACCCCGAGCTCTTCGACGCTGCCGTGGAGGCCATCGTCAACGCCATCTCGCAGCCCGACTCACAGAGGTGAGGACCCCACGGTGTCACTTCCTCCCCACACCGTACGTCCGTGGTTTCCAGCATCTGGTAGGTGGTGGTAATGCTGGGACTGTTGGAGAGCGAAAGGCTAAGTACAAGCGGTGATGTCACGCCATCACAGTAAAACTGCCCAGCGACACGCCGGTCACTGGATATTGGATTAATATGCTAATACTGTATTCTCATGGGGGTTTTGTTTTGTTTTTAGCTATTTATTACATTGTCCTACTGTTTCTTCTTGTGAAACAGCTAATTTTCAGAAGTGCCAAACCAAGAGTAAAATTTGAATCAAAGTCTTGCGTGCGTTGCTACTGTCATCCTGGTGTCTGTTTTATTACCAAACTCAATATCACAATACGTATCCCACACCATGAAAACCTTCTTTGATAATTATTACATTATCATTTTATTATGCTTTTGTCCAACCCTTCAAATGTGTTTTTAGGGACTTGTAAGAGGGTATGTGACTAGTGAGAACTGTGAGATGTTGCAATGCTGACAGTGTGGGTAGAATGTTTGTAGCCTTCATTGCATCATAGTTGTACCACAGTGTGCACATGTAACAAAGGTGAGATGTCCATCATCTGGACACACTCCTGACATCACAGGAGGTCCCACGTGTTCCTGTCTAGTCATCAAGGAGCCATACTCTCACACACGCGCTCTCTCCCTCACACACACACAGCGCGAGTGTGTGTTGGCACACGGCACACGATGGCAAGAGGAAGTGCAGTTGCACAAGAGGACAAGGGGTAACGCTGAGGGACCAGAGTAACACTGGGGGACCAGGACAGACGTGGGGGGAGGCATTTCAAGGCTGGCTGGCGTTTCCATGGAGATGGTCAGGGAGTGATGTCTTCCACTGGTCGGTGGAGAGAAAGAGAGGGGCACAGAGTGGAAGGGTGTAGCAGTGAGCTTGAGGAGGCCTTTATTTCAGCATGGTGTACCTGTCCTCTCTACTGAATCTACATAAAAGTACCAACACGGACAGCACGCAGCCAGCTGAGAGGCCATGAACGGCCCAGTGCGTTTACACTGATGAAATTCATCACAATACGGTAAATTTAGGCCATGAACAGCCCGGTGCGTTTACACTGAAATTCCTCACAATACGATAAAGGCCAAGAACAGCCAGGTGAGTTTACACTGATGAAATTCATCACAATACGATAAAGGCCAAGAACAGCCCGGAGTGTTTACGCCGATGAAATTCATCACAATACGATAAAGGCCAAGAACAGCCCGGAGTGTTTACGCCGATGAAATTCATCACAATACGGTAAAGGCCAAGAACAGCCCGGAGTGTTTACGCCGATGAAATTCATCACAATACGATAAAGGCCAAGAACAGCCCGGAGTGTTTACGCCGATGAAATTCATCACAATACGATAAAGGCCAAGAACAGCCCGGAGTGTTTACGCCGATGAAATTCATCACAATACGATAAAGGCCAAGAACAGCTCGGAGTGTTTACGCCGATGAAATTCATCACAGTCGATTGTCTTTTTTGGTTTTCATGAACTTTTTTGCTCATCCCAGTAAAAATAAAGAAATACACAAACAGAATGAAGATCCAGAGTTTGATCCGTAACCCTTTTATTTTTGTGCATGTGAATGAGGGAGCGAGACCCTGAACCCTGAAATGGCGCTGCAGAGAAAAGATGGCAGCACAAATAACGGTGGAATATGTGGTCCCTCTGCTCACAGCACGGTCACGTGGCCACAGACATGCGGGTGAATCTGGGAAATACAGGCTTTGTGGTCGTATACCGTTGGTGCTGTTTTACCACGACAAAATAATATGGACATGCCGGTTCTACAGTGCAGCAGTGGGTGAGGAGGCAGTGCTAGTGGTTGTGTGTGTGTGTGTGTGGTGGTGGTGTAATCCCTGTGTTTCCTCAGTCTGTATGTCCATAGTTCATCTCAATGTAGCTGGTGCTGGTGTTTGTTTATTTGTTTGGGTTTTACTATTTTTTATTAATTTAAACATCAGTTGTGTACTTCGGCTGGGTCGTGACTGTGCGAGCGTGCATGCATGTTGGGAGTTGTAAACACAGCATAGGAACAATGCATGTCAACTTGTACCACCAAACCTGCATACCTCACTAGAGAGACCAGAGTGTCTGCTTTAACTCGCAATGGGGCACTGGAGTGAACACACACACACACACACACACACACACACACACACACACACACACACACACACACACACACACACAGTGTGTTCTACAGTAGCAGATGGGTCCTATGGTGCTGCAGGGCTGGGCTCAGTATGGGCTCGCTATCAGTTTTTTTTGTCTCTAAATGTACCTTATTATTATTTTTTTAATGCTCCCAAAAGGTTGTTAATTGGGTTTCTAAAGGCCAGGCTTGTCAGTTGTGCACCGTCCTCTCCCGTTCAACCCCACCTGGTTCCGCCCTCCTGTTCTCACTTCATTCTGTTGGTCTCGGTCTCCCCCTTTATGCCCCTCCCCCTTTACCCAGCTGTCCCTCGCTACCGTCTCGCTCACTGTTTAAACACATTACAATCAAGTGACTTGGGAGGATGCTATTGGACCGAGTGCATCTTGTTGCCAGGCAACTCATTTTATCTGTCTCCTGGCGGCTGAGGGTAATTGCAGGGTTTTGGGGGAGAAGGGAGGGGGTGAGAGAGAGAGAGAGAGAGAGAGAGAGAGAGAGAGAGAGAGGGAGAGAGAGAGAGGTGCTGAGCATGTGTGAGCAGACAGCATGATGTGTGTGGGGTCACTGCAAGATCTGTCAGATCTTCTCCTCGAGCTTCCCTCAGGAAAATCAGGAGGAGAGAGCTGGGATGATGGAACTCCAAGACCAGTGAAGATCTCCTCAGAGTCTCCTCCTCTCCTTCTCTGTCCTCAGACAAGACAGCAACCACTTTCTCTTCATCGAAATCTCTGAGCACCCAAATGGCTAATATCATCATTCTGCTAAGACTGCATCAAAATGGCAGCCATTTGCTCTGGGTTTTCATCAGAATCTTAGATGTTGTGGGGACATGGAAGCCTGCAGGTGTGAAGGAAAAAGTCAAAGACTTTTTTCTGGGTTTATTATTTTAAGAAAAAAAAGAGCATATGCATATATATGTAGTGCCGGAAGTTACTTTAGTGTTTGAACGCTGCAGCCACTCTGTGGCTCTCGTGCGTGTCCGAACGTCCTAAAGATGCTTGGCTGCCGGTCGAGGGATGAGAGGAGGCGGGACTGACCAAGTAGAGGCGGAGCTTGTCAGAAATGAGTGACGGCCAAGCCTCCTCTAGAGTTCAGCATCCTCCTCTTTCACCGCCCTTTGCAACCCGTCTCTCTGAATGTGTTCGGTCAGAGGTGATGTAGATCATGAAGGCGTGAGCTGTCCTTCCTCATGTACCTCCTGGCCTCATCGGTGTGTTGTAACGTTAGAATATAATTGGATATAATGATGCGCGATTAAGTGTAACCTGTCGGATTCAGAGGAGCAGTGGCCGTTTTTTATTTCTGCACACATTCATGAATGCTGCTGCTTTTTAATGTGTTGATGGTGAGGTGAAAAGCAGGTGAAGAGAAATCACCCTTTACACCGTCAGGGTTGGTTTTGGTCAGGGTCAGTTCTGATGATTTTGTGGAGTACACAACAAACGAGCGTGTGTTCTGAGAGTAGCAGTGGCAGTAAACAAAACCGCGTCTTTTCTGTGCGTCCTTTCGTTCATTAAAAATGCACGATCATGGACCCCCTCCATGGATCTCGTGGATTTATCTCGGGGCCGCTCAACTGAGGATGAATGCCCAAGCGTCTGGCCTAGCAGGTCTCCCGAGTAAACGCACGGCAGTGACGGAGACACTCTAAGGAATCCGTCGGGTTTTGGTGAAAAGACTTCATGGCAGCAGCGTCTTCTGTGGAGCTGGTGATGTTTCCCTTCAGTCTGCACCACGTTAACAGAACCCGGCTGTAAAGGGAGGCTGGAACATCAGAGGAACATGTGTGTTCAAAGAAGCAAGAGCTCTGAAGATGCAGATCACGGACTGCTCCAAAAAAGCAGAGTCCAGAATCTGCAGGGAGGCAGAAAAAAAAAAAGTAATTGATGGGAAGTTTGACTGGGAAGTTTGGGCAGCAATCGTAGTGAGTGAAGTATGTGGAGGGTGTTGAGAGGTTGAGGGTGTCGTGGAGAGAAAGAGACTCTCAATTCAAATACAAGCAGACTCTGGCCTTTTGTGCTTCTTTTGGAAAGGATGTTGGTGTGCTTTCACAAAATAGTTTAGAACAATGGTGTCTTTGACATTTGGTCCTAATAGTGACCCTTGAAGCACTCCAAAGAGTCCAAGATGTTTAAGTGCATTGAAAAAATCTTCAGCTAGCTGGAATGAATTACTGTATGGATTACTGACACGTGAGTTCTATGTAAGAAACAGGTAGAAGTTTGTTTTGTGGTGTTTTGCGTTTGCAGGTATGTGAACACCTTGCTGAAGCTGGTTCCACAGGTGCTACAACTGCAGGAGCAGCTACGAGAGGCTGTACAGAACGGAGACATGGAGACCTCACATGGGATTTGCCGAATCGCCGTTTCCCTGGGAGAGAACCACTCCAGGTACACACAGCTCGACGTACAGGCGGCTTCCTGCAGATATGACCAAAGGCCGATCCGTGTTTCAGTACCGAACATCTCGCCACATGCCGCTGTGAATGATAATGCCGTGTGACCCAGCCGCCGGACAGAGGGAGCTGCTTGTGGCAATGCCCGGATGACAGAACGTCTCCAGGCTCCTCCCTGCTACTCACGTTAAAGCTCTTCTGCAGCCTCTCCACAGAAACTTCTCACTGCATCGCACCTATGCAGCCCGTACGATGAACCCCACTTTAAAGGGCATAACTGCAATGTTTAAATAACAGCACAAACCAAATGGCAATAAATAGGCTGTTTTTTTTTGTTTGTTTGTTTTTTGTTTTGTTTTTTTACTGTTGTACTTTTTCAGCATGTTGTTTTGATTTTGGGAGTGTTAATGCGGTTTTATTTACGTTCCTTGTCCTTCTGGAACGTTCCTCAGGGCGCTGCTGGAACAGGTGGATCACTGGCAGACATTCCTGGCTCTGGTCAATATGATCATGTTCTGCACAGGCATTCCTGGCCACTACCCCGTCAACGAGACCACCAGCTCCCTAACGCTCACCTTCTGGTACACCCTGCAGGTATGTCACACCTGGCAACCTTCACTCTGTGTCCTCCACTCTACAGACCTTTGTTTGGGGTTTTTCCCCCCAGATTTGAAGCGTCCTCATTGCAGCACTGTACTAAGGTTTCGTCTGTCTGCTGTCCAGACTGTTTAATAATAAACTGGCCCAGTTCAGTGCTCAGTCTAGCTTTTATTTGAGAGCTTTGTACTTCACTCGTACACATTTACGTCTCTTATGCTATAGGTTCTCCCCTGAAGTGGAAGATTTCACCAAATTGTACTGGCTTTATTCATTTGCTGAAATTCTTCATAGTGTGTGTGTGTGTGTGTGTGTGTGTGTGTGTGTGTGTGTGATGTGTATAAATAGCTCGACCTTTATCATAAAGGTAATAGAGGCTGTTTATGAACGTTGAACTGCAGCTCTGATCACTCCACAACACTCTGCCCACTGCTCCTCTTTACAGTCTGTCTTCATGCGTGGGTGTCTTCATGCATCTACATATTGGTTCCCCAGCCATCTTGGCCTCTGTCTTCTCCCCCCCCCCCCCCCCCCCCCTCGTGTGGCCTCTACTCCCCCCTCGTGTGGCTCCTACTCCCCTCACTCCCTCCGGGGCCCCTAGCAACTCCAAAGGTCCAGCATTTCCTGGCCAGCTCAGCGTATTGTGTGGCGCGTCTGATCCGGTAGTTCACTGGTTTTGGTGAGTGTGCTGTGTGGGCAGCGTTGTAACCCGTCCGCACCTGCGGGTGTGTTCACGGCAGGATGACATCATGTCGTTCGAGGCGGAGAAGCAGGCCGTGTACCTACAGGTGTACCGGCCCGTCTACTTCCAGCTGGTGGACGTGTTGCTCCACAAAGCCCAGTTCCCCACGGACGAGGAGTACGCCTCCTGGACCTCCGATGAGAAGGAGCAGTTCAGGATCTACAGGTGGGTGGAGCTACACCAGTCCAGCCCCTTTCTCGTTCCTCATCCTTTATACATCATGGCCATGACCAGCTAACTTAAGTCCACGTCTGACATGATTGGCTCTTTTCTAAAGGAATATATACTCTTAGGTCTCCTTCAGAAACTGAAACGCAAAAGCAAAACAAACGGAAACATTTGAATTCTGAATGACTGGATTTCACCACATTTGGAGAAATAGATGCTTAACACCAACGCTGACCATTGCATCTGTGGACACTTCTGTGGTCCACATGTCACTGAAAACATGATGGAATTTGAGATGTTTTGTTGACCTAAATTGTGTGTGTATATGTGCGCTTGTGTGAGAGAGAGAAGTGGAGGCGTGTACAGGTGTGTGTGTTTTGTCAGTCCTCACTGGATGTGTCCGCCTTGGACTGCTGTAAAAACTACGATGATACTTATTTCACTTGGCAGGTTTTTTTTTTTTTTTTTTTTTTTTTTGCGCAGACTTTTTTGAATTACACTAGAGCTGGTGACAGATGCCATCTAGACGGTACTGACTTACAGATCTGAATGGGTTTGGAGGGAGAGAGACAGAACTCTGATCTGGTTCACCTTCACACTCTGTTCTAGGGTGGACATATCAGACACACTCATGTACGTGTATGAAATGCTGGGAGCCGAGTTGCTTAGTAACTTGTATGACAAGCTAGGCAGACTGCTTACCAACGCAGAACAACCGACGTCCTGGCAGGTCAGCACACACACACACACACACACACACACATACACACACACAAATGCAAAGATGAGCTTTCTTATCTTCTTGATTAACATTTGATTGCATCTTTATTATTCTTATTTTTTTATGAAACAGACATGTTGTTCATGGCCTGTTTGTGTTTGCTTTGTGTTTGTTTGTTTATCCCAGCACACAGAGGCACTGCTTTATGGGTTCCAGTCCATAGCGGAGACGATAGATGTGAACTACTCTGATGTCATTCCTGGACTGATAGGCCTCATTCCGCGAATCAACATCAACAACGTTCAGCTTGCAGACACGGTCATGTTCACTATAGGTCCGTTTGAATGCTTTAAAGGTTACTGGTGCAGTCGTCTTGCATATGTGGTTGTAGGTTGCCTGTCCAGAAACTGACAACATGATGATTCATGTTGCATCGTTATACTCGTCTTTTTACACTTTGCTGTTTTTATAGTTTTCTTTCTACCCTCCCTTCCCCTCTTTGTATCCCTCCCTCTCCCCTCTCTCCTTCTCTCCCTCCCTCCCTCTCTCTCTCCCTCCCTCCCTCCTCCACCTGAAGGTGCGCTGGCTGAGTGGTTAGCCGATCACCCAGTCATGCTGAGCAGTGTGCTCCCGCTGGTTCTGCAGGCCCTGGGCAACCCCGACCTCTCCGTGTCCAGCGTCTCCACCCTGAAGAAGATCTGTCGCGAGTGCAAATACGACCTTCCCCCCTACGCCACCAACATCGTCGCCGTGTCCCAGGTAACCCGCTGGCCTCCTCACAGTGGGGTGGTTCTGTGGTAACGGGCGACCCCATGTGTAGTGGGCAAGTCCTCCCCTCCCAACGTCTGTGGGCTAACGTCTGTCCTCTTCCTCTCCCCCCCCCCCTCCTCTCTGCTGCAGGAAGTGCTCATTAAGCAGATCCACAAGGTCAGTCTGGTCTTTATTTCCTTCACAAATCTAGAGTGCTGTTGGGTGCTTGGGTAGAGGACACAGAAATAGCCACTCCACTCCATTACCACAGTGGATAATGTCCACACGCTTCTAACAGATCAGCACTTAAAAAATCTGTTACGTACTTTCGAAAATAAACAATATATTTGAGGTCTACTCTGTTGTTTAAAAATATGCTCTATAAAATGCATGATTTTAATAAGATATGGGTAGAAAACCGTAAACCCCTTTTAGTATAGCAACCTTTCTCTCGTTCTCTCCCCCCCCCCACCCCCCCTTCCCCCCCCCGTAGACGAGTCAGTGTATGTGGTTGATGCAGGCTCTGGGCTTTCTGCTCTCCGCTCTGCCGGTGGAGGATATTCTGAGGAACCTGCATTCTCTCATCACCCCCTACATCCAGCAGCTGGAGAAACTAGCAGACGAGACGGTAAGGGCCCCTCGCCCCCCAGCCGCCAGACAGACGGGCTGTAGCCACGGAGATGGTGTGTCCCTGAGGACACACCTGTGGATTCTGTTACACTCGCTTTGTTATATGTCCTACGTGTCCCTCGGTGGCATCTTTCCTCTGGACTCTTTAGGAAATCTTCTTTTCTCCTGTTGTATGTTTGGTCTGATTATACCAGTATCAGTGGGTCCTGGTTAAGAGTCCATCAGTGAGTTCTTTTTTCTAATTTCATGTCAGACTATAAAAAAGCGTGGTCTAAAATAATCAAGGTTTGAATTACAGTTCATTCAAACCTCTGGTGACATCAAACCAGGTAACATTAAGGACCTGCTTGATGTTTACTGGGGCTTTGTCTGGTGTCATCGTCTGCCAGCCTGTGTGTGTGTGTGTGTGGTTTCTCTGACTCCCATCTTGGCCATGCTCCACGTAAACAGACTCTGTGTGTGCGTATGGAGTGTTGTCCTGGAACAGTTCTCAGTGGGGCCAGATTGGCATTTCAGTGGAGTCCGGAAGAAGTGCCACAGGACTAATGAATCTAACGCACACCCATGCACCCACGCACAGGCCCGGCCCTGTGTTGCTGATACGAGGTGTTTTCCTTGTTTGTACATGTACGTTTGATTGTATTTTGGGCTCCATACTGTGACATAAGATACGAAGTGCGTGTGATGATGCAGTGCATTAACATTGACAGAGGGGAGGTGTGTGTGTGTGTGTGTGTGTGTGTGTGTGTGTGTGTGTGTGTGTGTGTGTGTGTGTGTGTGTGTGTGTGTGTGTGTGTGTGTGTGTGCGCACTAGATTCCAGAGAATTGGGTTAGTCTACTGGACCTTTGTGAACGGTAGACACTCCTAGCAAGAGTGAGAGAGACTTTCTCTCTTCAGATGTCACTCCATGTGTGTACTGTGATTCTTAGGCAGTCATGGTGGGGTGTAGAATGTATGCCCACCAACCCGGAATAGCTCACAGATTGTTCCCTGCACAAAGACTGCTACGCAAGTGCACCAGTGGGTCAACAAGGATGTATTCCTTCAGAGAGAAAGACACACTGATCAGAGAAATTCCTCCCAAAATCACATATGCGCACACACACAAGCATCTCCAAGGCACAAATACATGGGCACAAAACACGTACAGCCAGGGATAGTTTTTTAGTCAGACATGATCCTCCTCTTGCTCTCAGAGCAGACGGACACTAACACCCCCCCCCCCCCCCCAGACATTAGTTATTAATAGTTAAAACAAAGCTGTCCCCTCTTGTCCTGTTTATTTATGAACCACCAGTTCAGGAAATGTCATAACATACGATGGGTTCATCTCCTCACATTCTCTCTCTCCCTCCCTCCCTCTCCCTCTCCCTCCCTCTCTCTCTCTCTCTTCCTATCCCTCCCTCTCTTCCTCTCCTGCTGACTCTCACTCACGCAAGTGCAGTTTCCTTCCATGACTGCCCAACAAGAGCTTGCTCTAGGAATCTGATGTAATGCCTTCTTCTCAAAGGCCAAACACTGACCCCTAGTGGTGAATGGAACAGTAGCTTGAAGATATTTTTAGGAGCTGCATGGGAGTCTGGAACATCATTAAATGATGTAATCATAGCGGCCTTGAACAAGAGCAGTGACTGTTCAAGGGGTGTATGTGTGCCAGCTGACTCGTGTTATTTATAGCTTTATAAAATCCTTGCAGTTAAATATAGCATAATGTAACATGGCTTTTGCAAAGGGCTTGTGTTCAGAATTACTTATTTTTGTCTTTGTTTTGATATCATATGTTACAATTGAATTATAAATCTGTTCTGTGTAATAAAAGCAAGTCCATACCCTCCTAACAGGGGATTTGTATCTGCCTAACCAGAGGGTCTGGGGTGGTAACCACAGGCTCTGGGGTGGTAACCACAGGGTCTGGGGTCCTGGTTCACTGCTCTGAGGCCGTGTTTACTGATCCCGGGATTTGTATGATGTCTTTAGGGACAGGGGACACTTTCATGTCTTCCTTTCCATTGACTGTTGTCATGGCACTATCAGCAATGATTAGACCCTGGTGGTTGTTGCAGGACTCTTTAATTAGAACTGCTGTTCCTCTGAGCTCTGCTCCAGGATTCCCTTGTTTCTCACCCTACCCACACCCCCCTTCTGGTTGTTCCCCTAACCCTCTCATTGGATGTCCCCCAAACCCTCTCATTGGATGTCCCCCAAACCCTCTCATTGGATGTCCCCCTAACCCTCTCATTGGATGTCCCCCTAACCCTCTCATTGGTTGTTCCCCTAACCCTCTCATTGGTTGTTCCCCTAACCCTCTCATTGGTTGTTCCCCCAATCCTATCATTGGTTGTTCCCCTAACCCTCTCATTGGTTGTTCCCCTAACCCTCTCATTGGTTGTTCCCCTAACCCTCTCGTTGGATGTTCTCCTAACCCTCTCATTGGTTGTTCCCCTAACCCTCTCATTGGTTGTTCCCCTAACCCTCTCGTTGGTTGTTCCCCTAACCCTCTCGTTGGTTGTTCCCCTAACCCTCTCGTTGGTTGTTCCCCTAACCCTCTCGTTGGTTGTTCCCCTAACCCTCTCATTGGTTGTTCTCCTAACCCTCTCATTGGTTGTTCCCCTAACCCTCTCGTTGGTTGTTCCCCTAACCCTCTCGTTGGTTGTTCCCCTAGCCCTCTCGTTGGTTGTTCTCCTAACCCTCTCATTGGTTGTTCCCCTAAGCCTCTCATTGGTTGTCTTTTTAAATGCCAGGTCAGCTGACTCAGCTAATTTATTCTCTGTCTTGTCTGGTTCTGTAAACAATTCTTATTCTTCTGTTTAGCACTTTTCACTTAACAATATAAAAATAACACTGCTTAAGTCACATTATCTTTTGTTTTCTCTCTCCCTCTCCCTCTCTCTCTTTGCAGCCTAACCCGTCTAATAAACTGGCTATCATCCATATTCTGGGGCTGCTCTCGAACCTCTTCACCACTCTTGACATCACCAAGCAGGAGGAGGAGTCTGGGGAGAGTGCTCCGCCCATCAAATCACCCTCACCCCAAACGGGTCCCAACCCAGTGAGTACTCTTCCCGTTTAAGCGACGGCACGGGTCTTTAAGCTAACTTGTCTTCTTTCTGAAGCCTGCAGTTTAAGAATTACTCTTCTGTACTTGCTGGACATGAAATATTTCTACTGTACTGTCGTTACGATTTCAAGAATGAATGTGTTAGTGGCTTTCATCTCGTTGTTTCTTGTGTGATAGTGTAGAAGACACAGTTCCATGTGGTGTGGTGGAGTGTTTCTATGGTGATATGAGACTTTCTTTGGTGGTTTGAGAATATCTGTGGGTGTAGGGCCAAAATGTGTCCTAAAACATTTAGCTAATACTGACTATGAAATGAGACACCACTGAGATTTGGTCACTGTGCGTGTGTGTGTGTGTTTTTCAGGTGGTGGTGGTGTTACAGCAGGTCTTTGCCCTCATTCAGACCGTCCTCAGTAAATGGCTGAACGACTCCCAAGTGGTAGAGGTAGGGTCTAAACACTCACCCTCCTTCGGCCATTTCTAGACGTCTCCGATGCCGTTTTACATGTGCGTCCTGTTTCATAAGCTCATCTGATGCTCCAGTCGATGCAGGTTTTGATGTTTGGTTCCTCTGATATCTTCCTTGCTTAGTTCGGGTTTGTTGCATTAACGGAAACATAGTTGTTAGTCCTATAGTGAGACGTCATTAATGACAATGTGACGATTGTTAAGCACCGGACTCTCCCCTCCCCCTCTAGGCTGTGTGCGCAATCTTTGAGAAGTCAGTGAAGACCTTGCTTCATGACTTTGCCCCTATGGTGTCCCAGCTGAGTGAGATGTTGGGACAGATGTACAGTACTATTCCCCAGGCTTCTGCACTGGACCTGACACGACAGGTACACACACACACACACACACACACACACACACACACACACACACACACATACACACACATACACACACATACACACATGCTCCGTTCCTGTGGAGGACTGGGATCACGTGTAAAAACATGGCATGCCTCTTAATCACTGCTGCATTAATGAAATGTATAGGTGTAGGGCAGGAGTGGCCAACCTGCGGCTCTTTGCCTGGTTTCATGCGGCTCCCCAGCCGGTCCGCGCTCACCTGCACTAACGGTCTGTGCCATGGCCTGGTTACCTCATCAGCTCTGAGGGCGACACACTGCTACACCTTCGTGCTGCATGGTTTGTTTACAAGCCTAACGAGCCGCTAATACTTTTAAAACCGGCGTAGTGGAAAACACGCATTTGACTGTCTTCACACGCTCACACGAGTTATTAATTCGCCAACTACTGGCAATCGATCGATCGCGATATTATACTTCTTTTTTGCCCATTCAACCCCCTCCCTTCCGGTCAACAATCTACACTACACCCCCCCCCCCCAACAATTTACATGTCCCTGCATGATGTGGCTCTTTGCCGTAACACAGTAAAAAAAAGTAGCTCTTGGTCTCTGACGGGTTGGCCACCCCTGGTGTAGGGGGTTGTGAGGGTGTGTGTGTGTGTGTGTGTGTGTCTGTCTGTCTGTCTGTCTGTCTGGGCTCTGAGTGTAGGGGTTGTGTGTGTGTCTGTGTGTTTGGGGGTGTGTGGGCTCTGAGTGTAGGGGTTGTGAGGGTGTGTGTGTGTCATTTTGTCTCTCACTCAATGTTATGTCTCCAGATGTTGCACATATTTGCCAGTGAGACGGACCACTTCCCCCCCATTAAGGCCCTGTTTGAGCTGGTCACCTCCGTCACACTCACCATATTCCAGCAAGGTACGAACCTCCACCGTCCAAACGGCCGAGCTGCGCACATGCTCAGAACCTGTCTGCTTCAGGTTCCTGTGTTGCCAAGGGAAACAGTTATGTGTGCCTTAATTTAAATGTGCGATTAACACTGGTGAAAGCGAGATAAAACAGGTCTGAACCATCCAACTTGTACCACACACACACACACACGGCTGGTCAGCATCCTCTGCTCCTGTCTACCCTTTGCTTATTCTCCACCCCCTCTCTTCTGCTCTGCTTTATTTTTGCCACGTTGTTCATCTCCTAACAGACATGGTGTTTCTCTGTGCCTGATGACCCTCTTATCTGTAGCAGGTCCCCTGCTCTGGTTCTGCGGATGTGCCAATGGCCTCTCTTCCTTTCACTGTTGAACCTTTTTATATTTTGGGGGTTTTTTTGTGTGTGTGGGAGGGTTTGGGGGGTTAGGGGCGTGATGCGCGTCCTGTTTGGAGTGTGGGAACAGCTAGGGGAAGGGAGTCTAGGGCTAATCCTTGCCCAGCTCTCTGGGGTCATCCGAATCCACCAAGCCCTCAGGGGGATATTTGGGGAAGTGTGTGTGATTGAGTTAAGACCCAAAACAAATGTACAAGAGAGAATCCAAAATGAGAGAGAGTATGAACGCAAACACAGATGTCACGGTAGCACTGCCTCCTGGGGTCCCACTCCAAACCCACCTCGGTTCTTTTCCTTTGGTTCTGTTTTGGGTTTGGTTTCTCCTTCTGTTTGATCTGTTCTCCAGACTGACTCATGACTCTGGGTTTGTTTTTGGTTTGGCTTTTTGGAGAGTGTCTTTAGAGCCTCACATATCCCCCCCTCCCCCTCCCTCCTCCCCTCTCCCCTCACTTTGTCACACGTGCAATTATTTCAACGAGATCCTTTCTGTTGTATTTTCTTTCCACATGACTGTTCGATCTGTTCAGTTGCTGTTTGTATATATTCTTATTATTCTTATTATTTCTTAAGTTACATCTTTATTATATTTTAGGACCCAGGGATCATCCTGATATTGTTGATTCATTTATGCAGCTCCAAGCTCAGGTGTGTTTTTAGTTTCTTATTTCATTCACTTTGGGTTTCTGTCTCCTTCTCTCTCTTTCTCTTCTATCCTTCTTTTTCTTATTCTTTACTGTCCCTTTCTCTCCCTTTCTCTTTCTTTCTTATTGATTTTTAACGGTCTGTTGTGACCCTTATTTTGGCTGGGCTGTTAAAAATGACAGAGGGGCTTTATTGACTCGTCCCCTCCAATAGTCTTGAGTGTGATAAGTAGGGTCCCACCCCTCAGAAATGTGATTGGTCATTTCAGAGGACGACTGCCACCCCTGAATTATGCACTGGGTGAACTGTGAGTTTGGGTTAGTTTCAAAAGTATCTGGAAACCCATACCATAACTATACTACTGTACAGCAATTCCCTAGTGATATGAGTGTCTAGGAAACCTCAGTAATATCAGTAGAGCCCGACAACACATTGCAAAGGAGTAACATCTGAATGTTTCAGTATTAGTATTTTAGTACAGTGCATGTCCGTGTATGTATGGCTTGAGAGACCTGAGGCTCTGTGCTAAAAGAACAGGTTGTTTTGTCATGATTTTGGTAAAATTAGAAAAAGTAGAACCTTCATATTTATGGATCTGACCTTGAATTGTTTTCTCCCTGGTTGATGGGCTCAATCAGAAATTAACATTGGTTAATTCATATTTTCATAATGTTTTCTTTATCATTGCTGGCATATCAACAAAAAGACATTAATTCTATATAGACATATAAATGTGTCTTTATAAAGCGATGAATAATAGAGAAGAATTAGTTAATTATTTGTTAATAAAATTTTTAAGAACTGAACAATTTAGGTCAAAATGGAAAGAAACCGTTGTGGTGACCTGATCTGGGTTCGAGGCCCAGAAGCCCCTTCTAGGATCAGGCCAGCCCCAAAAAAACAAGATGCCAAAATTCATTAATATCCTAATGAATTCATTCCTCTCAATTGGCACCAGCTGGTTCCCATTGGGATTGATGCCCTTGGTTGCCATGACTCCTCTTGTTTGTGTCCTGGGCTCAGTTTCAAGCCCTCCCCTTTCTTTATTTCTTTCTTTCTTTCTCTCCTCTCTGTCCTCCTGTATCCTCTCTGTCCTCCTGTATCCTCTCTCCCTCCTTCAGTATCCTCTCATCCTTAATGAGTTCTTTAATGCATCAGTTGTCTTTATCCGTACATGTTACTTAGATTTCTGTTGCGTATTCAGTCCAACTGAGCAGTGAGAGTAGAGATCACAGTGAAAAATTAACCAAAAGTACAGCAAGAGATACAGGTCATACCACCTTTAGTTTGACCTAAGTTAAATTTCAATGTTTGATTTTTTGCAGTTGATTTCTTACTTACTGATCTGTTTGCATTGAATAAGTTCACTGTATGTTTGGTTGTTTTTGTTAGTTGGCATAGCATTAATTAGAGGAGAAGAGAGAGGTGATGAGGTTGGGGAGGGGAGTGGGCGTGTCTTGCGAGGTTCCAGAGGTGGAGCTTAAGCTGTATGCTGTGTTCATTGGCTGTGTCTGCTTCATAGGCTCTCAAACGGAAGCCCGATTTGTTCTTATCTGAGAATCTTGATGTGAAAGCAGTGTTCCACTGTGGTAAGTGACCGATCCTTCACGGGCCACACCAGAAGGACCACTCTGTCGTTCTCACAGGGTGATGCATCTATGGCAGAGTATCTTGTATACATGAACTAAAACTAATGTGATGCTAGTTTGAGGTTTGAACTTCCTTGTCCCCCGCGTACAGGTGTCCTGTCACTCAAGTTCCCAGAAGCCCCCACGGTCAAGTCTACCTGCCTCTTTTTTGTAAGTTAGTTGTTGCTGTGTTTGTAAGTTAAAGTGTTTGCCGTCTTGTGGCTGAGTCTGTGCTGGGATGGGTTGGAATTTTGGAGAACTGGTTCCAATACCTTGAAGAAAAACTCTGAATCAAGGCAGCCTACTCAGAGTTTGTCTTTCAGACCATCTCTGATACACAGTGATTGCACCACCACCATAGCCAGTGTTATTTATCTAGTCTTGCTGTCTTGCAATGTCCATACTCCCTCCTGCTAACATCTCGTATATATACTGCCTCTTTCATCTGCTGTTTATGCAAATTCTAACTAGGGTTGTCACGATACTAAGAATTACAACTTCGATACGATACTTTAAAAAATATTGAAATTCGATATCATTTTTGATACCAAAGTCAGATACTGTGCTCATTTCCGTTTTAAAACCTTTTAATTTTTTAAATAAACAAACAAATGAATATTGGATTTTGTTTCACAAATGTCAAATAAATAAAAGGTGTAGTCCCTACCACATTAAAACAAAAAAATTAATAATTGCACATTAATATAAATTAACATAAATAATAGTAGTGCACTCTGGAATTCACATTTAGAAGTCAAAAAAGGCTAGTGCAAAAAGTGTATTTTAAGTATACTTCAGTATTAGAGTTCAGTATTCATAGATGATTTATCCATTGTAGTACGATCACTCTTTTCTCCCTGTATGCTGTTGCACTTACATTCTTAAACCAAGAATATGACAAACATTTGCTAGGATACCATAATTTTGTATGCTGTAGTGATACTAGAAATGGGAATAATCACCAACCTCATGGAATTCTTTGCACAAATCTGCGTGTCGGTCCTTCAGGTGTTTGGCCAGATTCGTTGTGTTAAGCTAGGTTTATACTTTCATGAGTGACCATAGCGTGCGAGTCCGCACACCTCGCACAAACCTGCGTGAACGGGGGAAGCGTTCATACTTGCCGTGTAACATTCTTTGCAGTGTTGTCCGAAACGATATGTGGTATTATGAAGAAACACCTCTCAAAAACAGGGGAAGGAACATTTACCTGACGAATTTGTTGCTTTGTGTTTGAAAAGTGCTGGAATTTAGGCTAAAGTACTTGAAAATGCTTGAAACTGTAACTTAATTTCACAACAAATAGAACAGTGTGAATGAACAGTTCTCTTGCATTACATTAACAAATACGAGCCTCTTGTAATTCCAGGACGAAACATAAGATTGGGCGTTTTGAAAATAAACAACCATTAAATAATGTGATAAAAAAGCAAATTATTTCAAGTATATGTATACAGGGTTCGTACGGTCATGAAAAACCTGGAAAAGTTATGGAATTTGAAAATAGCAATTTCCAGGCCTGGATAAGTTTTGGAAAAAATAAAAATACTCAAATGTTTTGGAAAAGTCATGGAAATTTGCTTGACACAATAAATGTTTGTCGTTCTGATAACCGGAAGAAATATATATATAGCCTTTTTTTTCATTGTGCGGACCGCTAACGTAACTTCACACGTTAGTTCGCTGCGTTAGCGACGGACTCCAAACGGAGCTGTAGATTGTACTTTGACATGTAAATCAGCGTAATGCTGGTAAATGCCGATTCAACAATGGCTGCTTCAGTTGGACAAATACAAGCTGTGGTTTGAGAAAGACAAGGACACGTGCAAAATGTGCGGTTAACCAATCGGTTAACGATGGGGTTAGAGACTGAAAAGTCTGTCGTAAAGCAGTTTTCGTCGTTAAGCGTGACCCTAGATTTAGATACGCTTTAATCATAAATACAGTATAGAAAAAAACTGCGTGCGTACAACGCGAGAAAGAGCGATCGCGTTGTCGAGATGGGCTACGGTGGAGGCTGCGCTGCTTCAGCTTATCATACACTATACACCACTCCACTACACTCCACTGTGCTGCCACTGCACCTTCGCGCACCGCGCAAAATTACGAAAAGTCGGTCGTAACTCCAGTCCGTCGTTAACCAGACCCGTCGGTAAGCGGGGACTCACTTTTAGCCCGGATACGGCTTATAGCTACAACATTTTCCATTTAAAAAACTTTGTAGGTGCGACGTATATTGATATTGAAAATACGGTAAATGTTTATTTTTTCAATTAAACCACGTGGCTTTTCATTAATTTATGATATACTGTGGAATTTTGGCCTGGATTTTTTCTTATTTTTCATGTCTACACATATGTTTAGAGAATGTATAGTCATTGAAATTTGCCTGAAAGTCATGGAAAAGTCATGGAAATTAATTGTCAAAAAAGTGTATGAACCCTGTGTATAAATATTTAACTTAAGTTTAACGTGCTGGGAAATACTGAAATGGACCTTTAAAGTGACGTACAAGTGCTTGAATTCCACCTTGTAAAGGTGTATGAACCAGGGTTGCCAACTCTCACGCATTGAGCATGAGATACACGCATTTGTCTGTCTTCACACACTCACACGCCACACATCCGATTTCTCACGCCAAAAATAAAAATCTAGTTTACTTAACTCTGATTCATATCTATGATTCACGAGTTACTAGTTAACTGTGGCACCAACCACTGGCGATTGATCGATCGCGATATAATACTTAATTTGTGTCCAATTTACGGTCTCACCTCCCCCGTCAACAATTTACATTCTCCACCACCCCCCCAGGTTCAAATCTCACTGCAAGTGATCTTGAAAAGTTGCCAACCCTGGTATGAACCCTGCAAACGTTACTTGATTCTTTGCGCTGCGGCGCGGTGCGTGCAAAGTTACAAAATTCGAGAGATGCACAACCTTGCGAATCAACAGTGCGCGATGCCGCACGACCCTCGCGCCGTGTCAAGTATAAACCATGCTTTAGCGCCCTTTGTTGAAACGTTCCGAAAGCACTGCTTGCAAACTGGCTTGTTCATGTCTTACGGTTTTCCATTTGTATCTGCTTTGAATCCAAAATATTTCCACACAGCACTTCTGCTGCTTTCCTTGCTTATTAAGACGGGCAGCGAACACACTGCATTTGCTTTAGCAGCCATTTTAGCATTGCAAACTGTTTCTGTGCATTACGGTAGCTTGGGTGTGTCAAACAAAAGCGCATTTTATGTAAAAATAATCGATACTTAGAGAAACGAGTATTGTACCATTTCAGAATGTTCAGTATCGATATAACGATATATATTTTTTTGACGATACTAATTTTAACTCGCGCTGCAATCTCGATCCACTGACCACCCTACTGTTTGTCAAACTGTAATAAATTTCTATTACTCCATTTCTGTGACTCTCTTGTTAGCTTGTTGTTTAATTCCTGCTGTTGTCCTGCAGTTGATGTGTGTTTCTGTCCTGAGCAGACTGAGCTCCTCCCACACTGCGGAGACGTTCCGTCCGTGGGTCAGGTCGTACAGGAAGACGGCAAACTCTTACTGCTGGCCGTGCTGGAGGTCAGTGCATGGTGTCCTACTGTTGACATCTTGACCTAATCGCACCTGTGCCTGTAAGTGTTGAGGAGTAATGTGGGTGTGTGTGTGTGTGCGGCAGGCGATCGGCGGTCAGTCCTCCCGTAGCCTGATGGACCAATTTGCTGAGGTGCTGTTTGGTATGAACAAACACTGCTTCGGCCTGCTCACCCTTTGGCTGAAGGAGAGCCTGCAGTGTCCCGGTTTCCCCTCCACTCGCGTCTCCGACGAACAGAAGGACACCTTCAGCCAGCAGGTCCTCAGGTACCATACGTTGGCGAGGGTGCACACACGCACGCACACACACACACACACACACACACAGAACATTTTAAACGACACAGCTCAGGCCCACGAAGCCCCATTGAGTCCTTGTGATGTCATTTCTTTTTGTCTCTTAAGC